>NC_139971.1:6091419-6093919 GCF_963993115.1 Abramis brama
GCTACATTTATTTGATCAAAAATACAGTAAAAACAGTAATATTGTGAAATATTATTTTAAAAAATGTGATGGCAAAGCTGAGTTTTCAGCATCATTACTCCAGTCTTAAGGGTCACATGATCCTTCAGAAATCATTATAATATGCTGATTTGGTGCTCAAGAAACATTTATTCTTATCAACATTGACAACAGTTATGCTGCTTTAAAGGGATAGTTCCCCCCAAAATGAAAATGTTGTCGCATCCAAAATAAAAGTTTGTGTTTACATAATATATGTGTGTAGACTGAGTATAATTATTTTGTATATATAAATACACACACATGCATGTATATATTTAAGAAAAAAGTGTAAACAAATTATATATAAATATATACACAGTATATGCATGCACATATTTCTTAAATATATACATGCATGTGTGTGTATTTATATATACAAAATAATTATACACAGTCTACACACACATATATTACATAAATCGCGATTAATTGTTTCACAGCCCTAATTTACTCATCCTCAAGTTCTTCCAAACCTGTATGAATTTCTTTCTTCGGCCGAACACAAAAGAAAATATTTTGAAGAATGTCAGTAACCAAACAGTTGATGGGCCAGATTGACTTCCATAGTATGGAGAAAAATACTACTACGCAAGTTTGGAACAACTTGAGGATGAGTAAATGATGACAGAATTTTCATTTTTGGGTGAACTATCCCTTATATGTACATTATGTAATATGTACATTATAATTGTCCCAGTGGACATGAATATTAAAACTACAGAACCGTAGCTGTTCGTCTCTGGTTTGTAGGAGCCCAGGTCAACTGCGCCGTTCATGAATCCAAAGTTGGTTCCTCCATGAAACATGTAAAAATTTATGGAGATGCCACGATCCAGAAGCTCTCTCACTATAGAGATCATTTCTGTCATAGAAAAAAAGCAGACACATTATGTGTCAAAACAGAGAGAATTTATCACACAGTAAAGTATATACTGACAAGAGAAAATGGATCATGCACTGCAAGTAGTACATTTTTTCATACATTTATACATATTGCATTGTCTCATGCAAAAAGTAAGTTTACAGTAGATAGAGATTTAAAGGCAGTGCTTATTCTAGGTGGTTTGTTCCCACTGGTAGACCGTCTGTGTCCATGTGTACATGCCCACTTTGATGAGGCAGATCCTATACCTTGCGCAGAGAAAACATGATGAGGTTCTCCCCAGACATCAAACCACCCGGACCAATACTCCATCACCATCAGCGGCTTCTTCGGCTGCGGCACAGAAAATGCTTTCAGACATGATCAGATCTCTTTTGTGCTGCTTATATGTTGTAGCTTATTTAGTATTTTATATAATCATGTACTATTTGTAGGTATTTCATTGTTCATTAGGCCATATTTCTTTATCATACATCATCTTCATAAAGTATACAAGGTTTTACTTCGACTGTAAGAATTATAGCAGATTTAAATGCAGATACGGACATTTTAACAAGTAAATTGATGAATACAATTCAAAATGTGAAAACATTGTAAAATACTGACCTGCATTTCTGCTAATGCTGTACATCACCTGACATCTCTGCAGGTTCACTGTCTGCAAGACTTTTAGAAGAAGTGAGAACAATTAAATTTAATCTGTGGAAGAGGAACTTTACTTACCCTACACCACTGTTGAAGGTTTAGGGTCAGTAAGATTTCTTTTTAAATAAATGTATCAGCAAGGATGCATTAAATTGTTCAAAATAGTTCAAAATCTATTTCAAATAAACTGTTCTTTTGAACTTTATATTCATCAAATATACTGAAAATACATCTAATTCGGGTTTCCACAGAAATATTAAGCAGCACAACTGTTTCCAACGTTGATAGTAATTAGAAATGTTTCTTGAGCACCAAATCACATTTCTGAAGGATCATGTGACACTAAAGACTGGAGTAATGATGCTGAAAATTCAGCTTTGCATCACAGGAATAAATTACATTTTAAAATATATTACAATAGAAAACATTTTATTTGATAATATTTTTGCTCAAATAAATGCAGCCTTGGTGAGCATAAGAGACTTCTGTCAAGAAGAATCTCTCTGACCCCAAACTAATGAACAGTAGAGTAAACAACATATCGCATTGATTATGAATATCACATTATTAAAAAGCAGTGAGAACACTAAATAAATGAATGGATATATAAGCGTTACCTCCATCCACCTTTCCACATTTTAACCCTTCATGGTTATCTGATGTCATAAGAAACTCAGAGATTCCCCGGGACAGTAACGCCTGTTGATTTTCAGAACAAACTTTATGTATAAAAGAAATGGATTACTATATTGCAGAGTAAAAGATAATGATTTCATTTCATTCCATACCTCTTTGATGAACGATAGGTATTTCTCATCCTTCGCATATGAACCATATTCATTCTCTACTTGAACAGCAATAACAGGGCCTCCATTCTTAAACTGCATGGAGAGCAATGGAGGCAGTTTCAGT
>NC_139971.1:6098919-6179419 GCF_963993115.1 Abramis brama
GATGCAGTTTCACTCGATGTGTTTACGTTCCTTTTGTAACAGGAAGTCAGGGCGGGACATAACGAAAGGCTTTTTAAAATGGCCAATAGCGTCCGTCTTACATGTTATTTAAGCACCGTAAACATTTAACATTATCTTCTTTTATTTTACCTAAGTTTATGAGATCCTGTGTCAGCTACAGCCCTGATTCCAGCTTCGTATCCCACTCCCTCGTCTGTGGTGCTGAGCGACATTGATAATACAAAATATCAAAATCACGAAAAAACAGCCGTGCAAAATAAACAATTTGAGTAGAAATTCTAACTCACAGAAGAGAGTTAGAATACTTCATTTCAACGTATTGCCTGTCATCTGTAATCAATTTCAGAAATGAGTCGGCTATAAATCATTGTTTATTCTTACGCTGCCGCACGTGTAACTTTTTCATTTAGGAAAAAAAAGAAAGGAAAACGATATTTTCTCATCTGCTTAGCAGCACCTGCTCCATTGCAAACCGTGCTGCTGTATTTCTCCTGTCTCAGCTGTATGAGAGTTTCAATGGGTTCATTCTATGAAAGTAATGGACATTGTAGTTCGTTACTGTAGTGTTCCTTCTCTTGTAGGCCTAGTGCATTTATTAAACTACACGCACATGATGTATCTCACAACTAGATATTTATTATTGAACAGCTTGTGCTGCTCACCAGCCTGTACATGTATATCACTCACTCCCGGTAACCGCAGTAATAAGAACAAGGAGTCAATATGCAATTACACCACAAAATGCACCACATCCCCTTTTTTCTCAGGGAACAATACTAGCTAAAAGCAGGATATAAGAACACTAAATATAGCTCTTAAAGTCCACATAACAGGAACATTGTCTTTCTCATTTATAGCAACCATATTGTTAAATAAGCAGTTCAAAGCTTAACATGTCTAACCTTAATTACTAGGCAAACTTATAGTCAGTCCATACAGTAGTCCTGAAACCTCACAGGAACTTTCACCACCCGACCACTCCTGGTGATTGTGGTAGGCTACTGGTTTTATGTAAGGCTTGATCTGGTACACCCTGTGCCAACCCTGATGTACTTCATGTGCCTCTGGGATGTTGGAGTGTACGCCGTCATTAGGCTCATCTGCAGGATTAAATGTTTCTGTGTGCTTGTAGTGCCTGTTGCGACGAAACTGTCGTCCTGCTGCATTGACGACACTGTATGACCTTGGCTCATTTCGTTTGGAAACAATGAGACCCGGCTGCCACCCTCTGTCTGTTTCAATGTGTACGGTATTACCTGCATGCAGTTCAGGCTTTTGCTCCCACATTGTAGTGACATGCTTGCTTCTTTTGCAGGGTTTGGAGCCCCTGATGAACACCTTTGGGAGTAGTTGGTCGCAGGACTTCACTGGATGCTGGTAAGGTGCTCCTCAGTATTCTTCCCATCCAGTGGCGGCTGCTGGTATTTCAAAGAGGGGAAGCTCATTTTCGGCCTACATCATAAAAATTGTCCATTTATTTATACGTAAATTCTGTCCTACGTTCCTTACCAACTAGGCGTCTTTTCCAGTGACTTGACCAGTGTCCTCTCAATGGCCAGCAGAGTTAGGTATAATAATAAAAATATAATAAAGGTAGGCTATAAATAATAATATAATAAAGTATAATAATACTACTACTAATAATATATTTTTTAATTATTTTAGTAATTATTTTTTAATTATTACTAATAATAATATAAAAATGATAATAAGTAATAATATAATATAATAAAGGTATGTATAATTGTGTGAAATGTATTATGAAAATTGGCTAGCAATTTTGACAAGCAAATACCAAGAAATAGGTTGCAGCAGTTTGTCCTTCGACTATACTTGCAAAGTCCGCGATGGGACTGAGCTCGAATAGCTTCAGAATCAGCGACTTTTTATTGTATGAAATCGCTGTCAATCAAAAGGAGATGCAGCCTTTCGACAGACCCTCCAATCATCAGGCAGAAGCTCGGAGTCCAGGCCAGCCCACTCCTACATTCACCCCAGAGACGCTGAGCGTCCGTGGGCGGGACATAATCGCAGCATTTATCCAATGACCATCTAGTTTAGAAGCACTGAAAAAAACTGTTCAAAGCAGCCCCATTGAAGTCAATGGATGGCTTCAACAGGGAAATGCACTGTGATGCTATACGTGAATGGATGAGAAGGAAATCGAGTCAGCCGACCTGCTATATGAAACTGATTCTGAAAGAACTCGTCTTTGAGATGAACGTTTTCTAACGCATTTTTAGTCAATACAATGTTAACACAATAGTACATATTTGACCATTCATTTTTTTACATCATAGGGGAAGCCGAGCTTCCCTTGCAGTCTTAAAAAAATCCCCACTGTTCCCATCAGAACTTGCGCTGGTGAATAAGACGTCCCAGTGACAGGAGTATTCCTTATCGAAAGCAAAGCAAGGTGATGGTCCATCAGAATAAAACTGTCCACGCCATTAAAAAGAATACAAAAGATGCTAAACCGAACAAGAGATATGAAAGAGTTGTCATCTCAACTGCAAAAGTAAGTGTGAACTCGTTCATCTGCAAAAAGTGTGGAAAATACCAAAGTGAGAACTACTGGACAATGAGGTCATATCTCTGTAGCTGTAAGAGCATACGTTGGAGTCTCGCTGGTGCTTTGCTCAGTGGCTTCTTGAAGATAGCCTCCAATGGCTTATGGTCCGACTGGACATTCACACTGCATCCATATACATACTGATGGAACTTTTTGGTCGAGAAAATAATCGCCAGTAGCTCCTTCTCAATCTGGGCATAGTTCTTTTCCTTATCCGTTAAAGCCCTAACCGCATATGCTATTGGTTGCCCCTCCTGCAGCAGACATGATCCTAAGCCATCTTTGGATGTGTCTGTTTGTATGGTGAGCGTTGTGTTGGGGTCATAGTACCTGAGAACTGGTGTGTTGGTCCAGCCCGTTCTCATCCTAGGGCGTCATATATTGACGCTTTTGACATTTCGTCTACATCGAACGCACATGGCACCCTTTAGCGTCAATATGAGATTCAGATAGATATGGGCCAGAAGGCGCCTCCTAGCGGTCTAACCCTAACCCTACACCAGACCTAAACCTACCCATAACCGAACAAAGCTCTGTGCGTCTCATATTGACGCTAAAGGGTGCCATGTGCGTTCGATATAGACGAAATGTCAAAAGCGTCAGTATATGACGCCCAAGGATGAGAATGCGTTGGTTGGTCAGTGCCGTTTTGAGTGCAGACAATGTCATGTCATGTTCAGGTTGCCACTGGAATGCCATGTCTTTTCTCAGCAGCTGTCTGAGAGGTGCTGTAAGTGATGCCTCACCTGGGATAAACGGGGCGAGATATCTGATCATGCCCAAAAGACGCTGTAGTGATTGTCTGTCTGTGGCTGTTGGCATGCTCACTGTTGCCTGTATCTTGACATCATCTGCTCTCACACCCTGTGGAGTTATCACATGTCCCATGAAATGAACATTGTTCACCTCGTACTGAATCTTGTCAGGGTTGAATTTCACATTGTTTTTTCACTCATTCCATAATTTTAGCAACAATGACATCATGTTCTTGTTCTGTAGCAGCGGTGACAATCATGTCATCAGCTACAATATGTACACCTTCTATGTCAACAAACACTTCGTTATTGTACTGTTGAAAGACTTCACTAGCAGATTTGACACCAAATGGCAGACGTTTGAATCTGTATCTACCCCACGGTGTGTTGAATGTGCATAGCCTGCATAGTACATCTTCGGTTGTTGGGATAGAGAAGTGTTGACGAAGAACAGCTTTATTAAGGTCACGAGGATGTAGGCATACTCGTAATGACCCATTCTTTTTTTCAGTGATGACAAGGCTGTTAACCCATGGAGTGGGCTGGGTGACTGGCGCTATAACATCTGCTTGCAACAGCTGATCCAGTGTATCCTTCAGTTTGCCCAGCACTGCTAAGGGAATTTTTCTACAGCCATGTATGGCCGGGATTGCTTTCGGATCAACATGTATATGATGTTCAACCGGAAACTGACCGAGTCCTTCAAAAACTGCAGAGTGTTGTGCTATCAGCTCCTCTTTGGAGGTAGGATGCTTGATTACAACAGTCTCAACTCTTTTCAGCAGTTGCATCCGTTCACATGCGTCCTTATCAATTATTGGAATGGATGAGTGTCTGGTGATGTAAAAGGGTAAGCAAACTTGCACTTTGGGAGTGACGCACTGCAGCTTGGCCAGACCTTCTGGCCTTAATTTTGTTCCACCATACGCCACCAGCATAGTCGAAGTCGGTTGCAACAATGCTGTTTCATGCAGAGATTGATAAATGTCGAGAGGTAAAATATTGGCTTCAGCCCCTGAGTCCAATTTAAACTTCACTGTCACATTTCCAATGTCTATGTCTGTGTACCATGCTTTTTGTGCAGAGCTGGGGGCCTCTTTTAGTTCCACTGCCCAATGAATAATGAATCAACAGTGACATTTCTGTTGTGTTGAGTCTTTTTTTCAAACATGCACACTGAGGCAAAGTGATTACGTTTTCCACAGGCATGATATGTAGCTCCAAAGGCTGGACACTGTCGTGGAAGGTGGTATTTTCCACACTTTTTGCAGATGAACGAGTTCACACTTACTTTTGCAGTTGAGATGACAACTCTTTCATATCTCTTGTTCGGTTTAGCATCTTTTGTATTCTTTTTAATGGCGTGGACAGTTTTATTCTGCTCTCCCATTGCTTGAATCTGTGTTTTTGCTGCCTCTGCTGCTCTACAAATGTCCACTGTTTTTTCAAGGGTCAGGTTTATTTCTCTTAAGAGCCTCTCTTTTAAACGCTGATCACCGATGCTGAACACGATCTTGTCTCGTAACATGTCAGATTCTGTTGAGCCGAACTCACAGTCTTTACTCTTTTGTTTTAGTTCTGTGACATAATTATCGATGGTTATCGAATCAGGCATGGGGTAAGCCCAGATCTGGTGCCTTTCGAATACAACATTCTTTCTCGGTAAGCAATACTTCTCCAGTGCAGTTACTATATCTTGCATTGATTCCTCATCCTCTTCTGGCTCAATGGACAGTGAATTGTGCACTTCTAAGGCCTAATGCATGAAGTAAAATGGCTATTTTTACCGCTGTATCCATCTGGGGTGGCAATCTGAACTGATCCATGTTTATTTTTCACTCAGCAGACTCACTTCAGTCACAATGCGCCGACTTTCTCCATCGCGTCTCAGTGCTGTCTAATGCAGGTTCATGAGTTCATGAAACGACTCTCTTCTGACACCATGTAGTGTTCCTTCTCGTGTAGTGCATTTACTAAACTACACGCACATAGAGATGTATCTCAGAACTAGATATTTATTATTGAACACTAGCAGCTTATGCTGTGCTACCATACTTAATACTATGAGAGAGTCAATGTGAGTGGAATGAATGTTTGAGTCAGTAAGAGTGATTGTTCTTTTCTTTAGGCACTATGATGCATTGCACTTGCAAAATGTCAAATTGGCCAAAAGCCTGTCATGTCATTTGTGCACGATGGGGCTGTAGTATGATGCCTCCATGGCTGAAAACACGCTCCACTGGAGCACTAGAGGCAGGCACTGCCAAGACCCTAATGGCCACTTGGAGGAGTAGAGGAAGGGTGTTCCTGTTTAAAGCCCAGAGCAATAAGGCATTCTGTCCTTCAGATATGTCAAGGTAGTGACTTAGCTGATGTGCTGGAGTCCCAATGTTTTTCCTCTGTCTCTTATGAAATGCTGAGCCTCATGTTCAGGCTGTTGACCTCTTGCTCTTCAGCTTCAAAACAAGCAGCCAGCACATTCTCAACAGCATCTTGCAAGATCAATTCTGGTAAAGGATATGCACAGCCAGGACAAACAGGCAAATATTAATGTTGCTAATGATGCAGTTAGTTAAAGTGAAAATCTATAACTTAGAGTGTGCCATGGCATTAAGCATGATAAGATTTACCCCTCACTTTTTCTGCAACCACTTTCTTGACTTCAGGGCTGACCAGCACGTGGTGCTCCACCTACTTCAGTGAAAAAGGTGGATCCAAGACAGCTGCTTTTAGGTAGACTGGGTCTGAAAAAAAGGTGCAGTAGCATCTTTTGTGCTTGCCATTTTCACGTTGATAAAGATTCCAAGGAATTTTTTGATCGGGGATGCTTGCAAACATACTTGCGGGCAACACCTGATCCATTAATACTAACACTTTATCATCTATTCTATATCTATTATCTAAAAAAAAGAAAGAAAAAAAAAGTACATGTACTGCATTAGATTAAACTGGGAAGGGTCATAGCACTTGCATATTGTTGTCCTATTGTTAGTTTCACTGCTTCTATTGTTCTCATTTGTAAGTCGCTTTGAATAAAAGCATCTGCTAAATGAATAAATGTAATGTAATGTAACTACTGACCAGGCTGCTTAAGAACCAGACCTGAGATTTCAGCTTCTCCAAAGCCCCTTTCACACAGAGATTCCGGAAAATACACGGATAAAATGACCCGGGATTTGACCCGGGTTCATTTGATTTGGTTCATTCACACTGCCAGTGATTTTCCGTAATCAGAGAGTGCGTTCACACACAACCCGTAAAAATCCCGTAAAGACATGTGACATCGATGTGACTTGTATTGTCTCAGGAGCGTCTTAAGTTTGCTTATGAGCAGCGATTTCTCTCTCGAGAAACCACGCTTGTGCATTTTTTTTCTCTGATTCGATCATAAACTTGCGCATAACGTACCGTTTCACTAGCTGGCGAACGATCCCGGCTTCAGCATCATCACTACGACACGGCATTATTACAGCTTTTGTTCACACAGCGCGCGTTCCGGGACTGTTACTAGGTCCCCAACCCGGCATCGATGCCGGCATCAATCCCGGGTTGTGTTTTCGTTCACACAGAAGGCGTTCTGGCAATTTCCCGGCAATTTGCCGGGATCATCGCGCTGTGTGAAAGGGGCTCAAGTGGTGATTCAGAGAAAGAACAGATGGAACAACACAGCTGAGGGTGACCATCTTCTCCCCATTTCAAATCTCTTGCCCCTGCAAACGGCTTCCACTTCAACTGGTTCCACTCCCTTGATGTGAACAACAGCTCCTTCTGTCCAGACTTGTCCAGAACACAACAGAATTTTGGATGATCAAATTCAAATACTGCTCGTACCTGTTACAGTGTTGAGTTCCATCTTGTGTTAACAGCAGCTGGAATGCTTTTTTTCTAAAAATTCAGACTGAAAGACATCTTTGAATTGTCATGCAATTTTGAGAAAGCACGTGACATCATCATATTTGTTTCTTTCAAGGCTGAACAGGCGGCCAGGGCTGCGCAGGCAGAGAAAGTGGCCAGGGTGGAGCAGGCTGGGCTGATGACAACCACGGCAGAACAGAAGACCACCACAACAGCGTAGACCACCATGGCGGAGCAGGCGGGGCTTAAGACCACCAAGGTGTAGTTGAGGACCACGAAGGCAGAGCTGGTGGAACTGGAGACCATCACGGCTGATCCAACGAAACTGAAACATAGAGCACAGAGAGGTTAGGATTGGAGGTCATGTCAAAACAGGCAGGGAGCTCAAGGGCATCCTCCATGGTCATAACGGGACCTGCAGGGTCTTCCAAGTTGATCTCTGTGGTCATTTCAGGGCAGACAGGCAGTTCAGGAATGACCTTTGTGCTCACATCAGGGCAGACAGGAAACTCTGGGACAACATCCATGTTCGCAACAGGGCAGACAGGAAACTCTGGGGCAGGAGTGGTTTCTGGAGTGGACTCGTGGGTTGAAGCGGGCTCTGGAGTGGACTTGTGGGCTGAAGTGGGCTCTGGAGTGGACCCGTGGGCTCTGGAGTGGACCTGTGGGCTGAAGCGGGCTCTGGAGTGGACTCGTGGGCTCTGGAGTGGATCCGTGGGCTGAAGCGGGCTCTGGAGTGGACTCGTGGGCTGAAGCGGGCTCTGGAGTCGACTCATGGGTTGCAAGGTTATTTTCATAAACGAAAACTGAAACTAAGACTAAAAAGATTGGTCAAAAATAAAAAAAATAAAAAATTGTCATAATAAATGAAAAACTAAAACTAAACGAAACTAACAACACTTACTGAAAAACTAACTGAAATAAAATAATAATTAGCAACAATTAACCTCTTATATGGTGCTGTTATTATCTTTGTTTTTACAAAATATTTTCTACTAATAATATTATCCATGTGCAGACATTTCCCCACAACGTAGGGAATACCAAGACAACACACCCTCACTCTCACTCTCAGGGCCTTTCCAAATACCCACACTTGCGGTCTTTGCACTTGACCTCTTGTCTACTTACATGATGTATTTGACACTTTAAGTGTTAAAGTAGGCGTGAAGACCGCAAGTGTATAACTTTTTATTACCCGATGGGACACATAGTAATAGTGTTACAAAAATGCTAGTGTTTACAGATCTTTATTTGATTTTCAATAGTTTGCATTTTAAAAGAAACTTCTAAATGTCTGGTCAATAGTGTAACAGAAAACAGAATTTAAATTTGTGGTGCTTATAATTAAGTGACAAAAAGCAGTTGCAAATGTTGTACAAAATACACATAGCCTACTCATCTTTGCACCAATAAAATGACACTTTAACAATTTGTTTTACTTCCAAATTACATGTAATATCTAATTAATTTAACTTACAGTGGAATGCAAGTGTGGGAATTTGGAAAGACCCTCACTCTCACACTGCCTTCACAGCAGCTTGTGTTTGCTGTAGATGACTTGAACTGTTTTGTTGTTTTTTGTATGTACCAGTGGTCACACAGCGTAATTGTAAACCAGGTATGTTTAACAAGATTTCATATTTAATATGAATGAGTTTATCTGAATCTTAAGGTCCTTTCACACTGGAAACGACTTTTATTTTTTTCGCTTCGATGACGATTTTTTTTACTTTTGCGGCGACAGAAAAGGCTTCAGCCAATCACATACTACAAGGACAACGATTTGAAAGACAATGTGTGGCGTAGCCAGAGGCGGCCTTACCTATGTTTCACCCGTTTCAAACGAAACGGGCCCCGCCCTCCAAGGGGGCCCCCAACAGAACAGGAAAATCCCATTCATTTTCTCCCTAGGATATTCATTTTCAGACATAATGTCTAAAGTGGTCTCCAACACGTCGCTCGCGAGAGTAGCTCGTGGCCTGATTGGAGGTAGCTCGCCCAAGGGCCGTTCACATATCTCGTCTTTTGCGCGCTCAAGTTCGTTATTTCAAATAATTGAAGCGACGCGCTCATTTTTTCCAGGCGCAACGAGTCAATATGAAGGATGGGGGTGCACCCAAACTACGGGTGTTTTTTTCTTCGTAAATAAATCTTCTAGCAGAGCTACAGCAAGCGTTTATCGGTGGTGGAAATCCATTAGCTATTAAAACTTCTCTGTCGTTGTGGAGAGCGCATGATTGCATAGCATAGCAACGACAGACGCCACGGGAAAATCGGACCGAATTTTACTATTAATAATAAAAGATAAGCTAATGTGCATTGTAAATGTCAGTATTTTGTCTTTTTTGAATCATTCTTTTTATAAAAATGATTTAAAGGCTGAAATATGCGAGGTTTATCTTTTTATAAAAACTTTTTTGTCAAAACTTTATTTGAACTTGTACATGTTAGTAGATAACATGTTGCAAGACACTCCTTTCAAATTTGGCCATCATTTTTAATGTTACTATTTTGATGTTTATGTAAACAAAAAGTGCATATTGATGGTAAGTTTATTTGTTATTTGCTGGTTTTCGACATAAAACTTGGTGAATTGATTTTATTGTGTAGTATTAGTACTTTTTGAACAGGATTATGTGATAACCATGCTCATTTTGGTCACTATAATCATGAAATTACATTTTCATACCATTTCATCTCTAGTTATGATGCACTATAAAATCAACAATAATTAGGCTATGTGTTTTACAGTATAATAATTTTTTTTATATGTCAATTAAGGGTGACATATATAGGCCTACAATAACTCGTTTAGGTCTAAAACAGTTAGCATAGTTGTTAATATGAGAGTTATGAGACATTATTTAAGAGATTTAATTATTGCATATCTCTCGGCCACTTTCATTAAAAAGTAGCTAAAAAAGGTTGGAGACCCCTAAACCATCCAAGTTAGATTGACCACGAGCTACGAGGCTGTGAAACGAAAGTTTCTACTCCTATAAAAGCCACAAAGTATAAAAATAAAACTTGCTATTTGCGATCTTCTGGAGAAATACTACACTACCCATAATTCTAAGCAAAACACTGACGTCTCTGATTGGTCGAACTTGAGTCGCGCCGCGTTTACCATGGCGACGTTTACCGCCCCCGCGAACGGTGATCTGAAGTAAATAAATACCGATAGTTTATGTGTTTATACTTTGCCTTTTTTCCGTAAGGTTAAAACGTTTTTTTTTTTGAGCAGGGAAATAATTTGAATAGGAAATGAAACGTACATATGCCAGTGGTGCCTGTTCATGAAGCTGAAAGTGTGCGTAGTAAAATAATGATGTGCAAACCAACAAGAATCCTTGCTTTTTCTGCTCATGTTTACATTTTATGTGGGCAGGGCCCCATATTAGTTATTGAAACGGGCCCCCAGATGCTTAAGGCCGCCCCTGGGCGTAGCATTGCCAACCAACTCGGACTTGGTTATCACGACTGTGAGTATGTTGTGTGATAGTTTTAGTCGTTGTATAGTCCTGTGCTGTGTAGGCTAGCAGGCTAAACTACATTTGGGATAGAAAGCTAACATTATCGTCAAAGATAGAGACAGAGACCGTGTTTACTTTGAAAATGTAACAAAATGTAGTGAGACTATTTAGGGCTGCTTTTAGTGTAGGCTAGCCTACTATACATTCTGTGTGTGATATCTACAGTTTCTAGTCGAATGATTTTAACTTGTTACTTAGTGTGTTACATGTAATGTGTATTGATATTATAAAACGCACTGTGTTTAGTTGAAGACGCAAAAAAAAACTGTGGAAAAACCTCAGGGACACCTATGTGAGAAAAAGGAGAGAGGAAAAGGAAACTAAAAGTGGACATTAGCTCCCCTCTCCCCTTCAGACTCTCTGTTCTATAAGATTGGGTGCACCCAAAACCTTCTTTTCTGTCTTTTAAAGAAAATGAAAAGCTCGTCTTCACTGGATGATGATGATGATGATGAAGTGTCCATGTTTGCTCCGCTGTCGGCGCGAAAGTTTTGGAATGTTGAAGCTCTGAACGTCACAAACGTCGCAAATTCGCGTCGCGGCTTTTGTGAATGGTTTTGACGCGAACTATTCGCTTTTTCGTTTCGCTTTTTCGTTACGCGTCCGGTGTGAAAGGGCCTTTATACTTGCTGGACTTGCTTCTGATCATGACACGTATACATTTTGTGTTGCTTAACACAGTTTTTAGCTTCCTGCATTGCTCCACAGTAAGGTTTCGTACTTTTGAGGCCAATGTTACGATACACTGGGGTGTAGGCCTACTTCTGGTCAGCCACTGAGAGAAACTCCCGAAAATTCTTGTTTTCCACAATAGACAAATGTAGATTGCATAAAAATATTTTATAATATCTTAAAATAGCATATCAATATGAATTGTGATTGGCCAAACACCTGAAGCATGTTTCAGAAATGTAACCACACAGTTAATAATGTTGTCGGTATTAACCAGAGGTGGAAGTAACGAATTACAACTAGCCTACTCACGTTACTGTAATTAAGTCGTTTTTTTGGGTACTTGTACTTTTTTTTAGTATATTTTTAAATCTGTAATTTTATACTCAAGTACATATTAAGCTATAATCTACTTCGCTACTTGTAAAATCACATTTCGTTACTGAGTACAATTTGAATTGATATTCAAATCTTTGACCGGTATTTCGGTAGCCAATAAAAATATTCGATCGTAAACGGACCAATAAAACCCCTGATATTTGGACTGAATTAAAGCCGCCGCAGTCGCAGCAGCTGATCATAAGTGAAGGAGGCGAGGACCTCAGAGTGATTAATGGCTGGACTGAAAGTTTGGAGAAACAACAAACTACATAGTAGTATTGTCAAAATATCTATATTTTGATACATATCAATACTGAAACATCTGCCAATACTCATTTTGGCCTATACACCGATACGATACCAGCTGCGCGTTCTCATTCTCTCATCTCAACGACAGCGAGTTTGACACACCCGCCTCCTCTCAGCGCGGGATTGCAGGTAGGCTATTACGCATAATTTTATTAATACCTGCAAGTTTCTATGGCATATTTTAATCGCAAATGTCACGAGTGCAATATTATAACGCGAGAGCACATAATAGTAATAGCAGAAAACTGGACGCGAGCTCTCAAATATACGAATGAACTGGACTCAGATATTGAGTGTGCGCTCTCGGACTGTGTCATATGCAGGGTGCGATTTGTGAAAAAAACAGAGAGGGGGATGTTTTGAAACATTTTTATTCATAAAAATAAATCATGAGAACATGAACTTCATTCACTGCATTTGCTGCTCTGGACCCTTTTCATTGTTCCCAGCTAGCTAGCTAGAGTTTTCGGGCTGAAAAATTACATAAATATTTGTACTTGGTGACATTCTGAAAAGCCATACATGGATCAAAGCTAATGGACAGGATCAGATAAATCAGAGTTTAGATTCTCTGCCCGAGCCCGAACTTGACCCGACCTGGGCCGGGCCCTTGATCCAGCACTTGTGTTACAAAATGCAACACGTCACGTGTCATGCTCAGCGTCTCCTCCACTCGCACGCATCACACCGGGCCAGGGATAATAAACTTTAAAAATATTTATTTTGTTTAAAAGATATTCTATATTCTAAAACCTTGTTGAATTAAATTAGAGTTGTAGCCTACTAGGCCTTCCAAAGTTCATCCAAAGGTCATTCTTGTTCATTTTCTGTGTTCGTCATTTTTCACGTTTTTTTTTATTTATTTTTTACGTTTCTTCTTTCAGATCCATTTGCGATCCATTTCATTCTGAATAAACAAACAAGGTAGTTTGCATGATTTGTCCTTGTTGCATTATTCATTATGATAATAATTAATAAATGCACGCACAATTATCCGTGAACTTGATAAATGTTGCAGATATGTTTTACTATGCACAAACAAATGCATTTCAACTTATGTGTGCAAAATTCAGAAGCAGTACATTAATGTGCAGCAATTTGTACAAATAGAGTGTCTGTAGGCCTACTATATGTGTTGTAGCCATTAAATAAGCTCATTTAGTTTCATATTTGTTAAAATATTATAATGTTATTTTTTTCCATCTATGTTGATTTATGAAAAGTGAACAGCACGAGTAAGATAGGATGTGCAGTATATCGGGAGACTTGGAGTGGGTCAGACATGATTTTGACCACTTCATTAAGTTTTGTTTTGTAGAAAACCTTTCTTTAAAGTGAATTTCGTTTTGTATAAATTGTATCTTAATTTTAATACATTTTTCATCAACGAATTGCATGTATTTAATAAATAAGAAGCAAATATAGCAGACATAGGCTATAATCAGAGGCGCCGCCGCGGTCACTTGCACTGCACGTTAACTGGAGCGGATCTCATCATAAATTAACCGAAACTAAGTGTATGCCTCAAAGAGAATATTAAGAAATATATCTAAAGAAAGCTTGAAATGTCTTTAAACAAAACAATTCAAAACGAAAAGAAATAGGCAACACTCTGATGTAATCCATGCATTTCTCCATATGCGCATTCACTACGGAGATGGCGATCGTCAACTTCATCTTTGCTTCATCTCAACTTCCCTGGCGCCACCCCTGGTTATAACGGCCTGCGTATTAAAAAATGGTCGGGTTTAAATCGGGCTCGGGCTCATTACAGTTAATGTGTCGGGCCGGGCCGACAAAGTCAATTCGCCTCATTCGGGCTTCGCGTCTACCGCGCCTCAGGACCTCTAGACGCGCGTAAACGCGTCTTTACATTGACTTAACATTGAAATCACTCGCGCCAGACACTCAAGAGTGAGTGAGTAATCAAAAAACCTTTGCGTTTAGCCTTAATTGAGTAAAACACCGTATGTGCAACTTCGGCCATTCTCAGTGGTGTGACTGGGACACTAACTCTGCTTGTCATCATAGAAACAGATAATCAGATTGTGATGTTTATTCACGCTTCAGTATTATGCTGAATATGCGGCGTAAAAAAAGACCTGCAACCGTCTCGCAAGTGTTGATAGGCTATTGAGGTACGTTCACACTACACACGCGACGCTATACCATTCATTTTCAATGGGGAGCGGGCGACTTCCGGCGACACGCGCGGTCGCGACCGTTGGCGACTGGATGGGGCGTGTCTGGCGACGCGACAAAGTTGAGAAATGTTTAACTTTATGCAAATGAAGAGCGACTTTCGCGAGCGACAACCAATAGGAGTGAAGTCAGTGGAGCACACGTGAGTAGTTCTTATACTATACCATGTGTCAAAATGATTGATGACTTCCGGTCCCGCCCACTAGATATGACATCTGGTCCCGCCCTTCCGGTTGTCCGTTGACTTGTCCCGCCCTTTCTGGTGTATATTGATAAGGATATGGATTGTCGTATTGACCGTTTGATCATGCGTTTTGACCGTTCGATCATGCGTTTTGACAGTTTTATCTACCGCATATGTTGTTTTTTATCTATTATATTTCCGGCATATGTTGTTGTTAGGGTTTGCCCTATCATCCTACCTAGTCGTAGATAATTTGGTTTGACAGAAAGTTTTTGACCCTATTTGACCCTTTTTTATTCGTAGATAATGTGGTTTTGTCAGAAAGTTTGAAGACTGTGTCACACACAAGCATTATCTCTAGTGCACACAAGCTGGGTGTATTTTCTGTGTTTGTGATAGACATCTGTTTTTGACAGAAAGTTTGAATTTGTTGTCCGGTTCAGTTATGTGTTTGTGTGTATGTGTGTGTGTATGTCTGGGTATATGGCATCACAAGTGCTGTTAGGAAATGTGTCAGCATCTGATATGATCCCCTCCACATTCCTGAGGTAACAGCAAAAGTGAAAAAAAAGAGAGTTGTCCCTAATCATGTTTTATATTTCACACAAATGATATACAATAATATCTTAGCAAAAATCTACTGAAACCATTTAATTCAGTTTTAGAGAAACAAAAGAATAAAATGAATAAGGATTTTACTAAATACTAAAGCCTATCACAAAAAAAAAGAGTTGAAAACATACTGTTCTTTAAAAAGTATAAATGAAAAGATTATAAAATAATTTAACCAAGGTTGAAAAAACATACCGTTCGTTTAAAGTATAAATGAAAAGATTATAAAATAATATAACATAAATGTCAGTGTTTCTCTCTCTCTCCTGCTAGGTTTATTCAGCGATCAGAATGAGACAATAGGGCTAAATTTATTTCAAAGTTTAAATGATATCTTTATAAAATGTTGTTTTTATTTTATTTTATTTTTTTAATTAAATTTAATACATTTATTAAAAGTCGTAATAATGTTTTTTAAATTCAATACATTATTAAAAGTTGTAAAACAAAAACACTGTTTTTTCTGAATGCCTCTCCAGCCAGAGTAGTGTGTGTGTGTGTGTGTGTGTGTGTGTGTGTGTGTGTGTGCGTCCTCTGACATGACCCCCTCCACATTCCTGAGGTAACAGTGAAAGTGAGAAAAAGAGAGTTACCCTAATCATGTTTTATATTTCACACAAATAATATGCAATAATATCTTACTAAAAATCTACTGAAACCATTTAATTCAGTTTTAGATAAACAAAAGAATAAAAAAAAATCATATTACATAAACATTCCGTTCTTTAGGCCTATAAGTGTATAAAATAAAATAGCCATCTTGCTAATTTAACTAAAGTTGAAAACCATTCAGTTCTTTATAAAAGTATATAATTAAATGCTTATAAAATAAATATCTTATTGATCCAATTGTTTTTGATAAACAAAAGAATAAAAATCATATTACATAAAAAACGGTATACATTAAAATGGTTATCTTGCTAATTTAACTAAAGTTGAAAAACATTCTGTTCTTTAAAAGTATATAAAAAAATAAAAAATAAAAATCTACTGAAATTTCAGTTTTAGATAAAAATAAAATTCATCTAAGTCTGCTGACTGAAGATTTCATGAAGCACCAGACAAATGGTATGTTTGTGTGTGTGTGTGTGTGTGTGTGTGTGTGTGTGTGTGTGTGTCTGTGACAGGTTCTGGTAAATTAGCGTGCCGTCATCTTTCTGAATTTATTTCAAAACATAATCGTAAAAGTTTAAATATGATCTTTTAAAATTAAAAGACTGTTTAAATAAAATCTTTAAAGTTTTATTAAAATCATATCTTCTATTTATTTTCTTAGAAGATTACTGTAATGATTTTGTTTAACGGTAACCTAAAGTATAATTGTTATTAAACAATGTCTGTTCAAAAACTTTAGATTGTAGAAAAACTGTACTTTTTAGTCGTTTTAAATCTCATTTATATGAAAAGATTCAATCAGCATTTTTTTTTGTCCATGCGGGGTTTCAATTTTTATGGTGGGGGCTTTCCATAGCTATAATGAATTTTGTACCGTACACCTAAACACAGAAAACTACATTTGTACATTTTCAAAATGAAATAAACAAATAAATAAATCATTTAATATCATTTTGTGCACACACACGGTTCTAAAAAATAAACTAATCTCTATTTTAAATTAAATTATTATTATTAATAACATATGTTACTAAAATGTAAACAAAGTTTTAGCTAAATAAATATATAAACAAAAACACCTTACAGCCCCAGATCCTTCAGAGATAAACCACAGTGTGATCTGAAGCTTCAGGAAACAGGGTATCAGACCAGATGAGTCTCGGGGGACAATGTCACAGTAAATCTAGTCTGCTAACGCCTTTTACAGAATACATCCAGAGTTTATACTAAATTCATTTAAAAGCATAATCATACAAGTTTAAATAAGGTATTTTAAAATTAAAAGAAATCTTTAAAGTTTTATTAAAATCATATCTTCTATTTATTTTCTTAGAAGATTACTGTAATGATTTTGTTTAACGGTAACCTAAAGTAGAATTTTTACTAAACAGCGTTTAGTTGTTGATTGTTGAAAAACTGTGCTTGGTCATCTTAGATCTTTTGTCCATACAACATGTTGTCAAAGTTTGTCACAATGTTTTGTTGTTGTGTTGTTTTTAAGAAATCCGAGGACTCCACATTGCTCTTATTTAGACTAAGTTGTATCATCTGCAAAATCACTGACCCGGCATAAGTAAAGTTGGTCTTGAGCGAATATTTAATTTTATCAGTCATAATTCAAAGTATAAGTATACGATCGTATAAGATCATTTTAACTTGTATTCCCCGAACTATCCTTAATCAGTGTGGAATCACACAGGGTGAAACCCTTTACTGAGAATATACTATCGGTTATCTACTCAAAATATATGTAGAAGTGTAAAATCGGTGTTTAAAATCTGTCTGCTGGCCGCATGAATAGACTTTGGGGAGAGCTGATGATACAGGAAGCATGCCCTTTGACCTCCTCGATTGTGGAGGCTTTTTTTTTTTTTTTTTTGTTAAAGACCCAACTACAAGTTAGTTCTCCCAAAAGAATTTCTCCCATCTAGTGGTTCTCCCATCTACTCGCTTTTTCAAATGCGTGTTGCAACTGCGGTAGCCTAATGTGTCAAAAGCTATGACAACATGGCTTCCAATAGCGCTTCATAGAGTTTAACGATACATGTTTTTGTACTGTTATGCCAGCTATATAATGATTTACACAACCAAGCAATGAAAAAAGCTTGTAATTTAGACCATACCTTTGACTTGCCTGTCGAGAAGAAATCAGGCAACTTCCCTTTCAAAGTCTTTCTCCTTCATTAGATCTTTCCACATGGGGAAAAGCTATCCTGATATTTATTTACATACCGATAAATTAAATGTTAGCTTTTAGGCGTTAACGATTCCTTCTCCCGTGGCTCGGCATAAGTATGATCCTACATTATAATGTACTGTGCAGTGCAACCTTTCAAATTTGCCGGGGCAGTATCATTGCCTCCCATATGGTCTAGCGGTTAGGATTCCTGGCTTTCATCCAGGCTGCCCGGGTTCGACTCCCGGTATGAGAAGACATTTTTTTTTTTTTTTTTTACATTGTCAACAAAATTCAAGTTATTCAATAATCATTTTTAGTTATCCATAGTCTTAGAGGCCTACAAGTCTTAGAGGCCTACACGAACTGCAGAAACAAGCAGAAGATACGTAAAAACTCATAAATGCTGTTTCAGTAGGCTACTGAATCATTTTCACAAATACAATTATATAGAATTCAGAAAATTTCACTATGGAATATTTACTTTATCTATCATAATTTCAATTTAGTACATCATCATTTAAACTTTTCATCTCATAAATATGACGCATAGTCATAATTGTAATTTCAACTTTTTGTTATAATTATTACTTAATTCAGAATTACAATTTTTGTCAATTACACCTTTTTAATGTAATACTTAAAACGTTTTTAAGGCATAATTTGGTTGTTGACTATAGTAGTGTTGATGATGAAACGTGTTGAGTTAGGCTAGCGCTTTTTGCCCCTCTCTGGTATTATAGTGTTTCAAGATGGCGGAACGACACGGAAGCCTCCTTGGACTTACCCGCCCCGTGTAAATAAAGATAAGAAATGTTTCGCTTACGAGGATAAGTCAGATCATTGGCAGAGGTCATTTTACACCCATGAGGACATATTTTATGAATACAGACAATGATTTTAGCTAATAAAATAAAACATTTTCAACGAGCGAATCTACACATGAGAGGCCTTCAGAAGTCATAACTCCAGGGGTCAACGGCTTAGGCCCATTGGTTTCGGTATTTGTAAAAATCAAATACTGTATTACACTTTTCAAAGTTACAATAAAAAGACCTGTTGTGTTCTGACACAAGGCCATTAACTTGTTTTTATAAATGTATTTTGCTTATTTCTACAAATATCGACCTGAAAAATGAAAATCAGAAAAAACAGAAAAAACATTGTTTTAAAATACAACTAAACCATGATAATGTTTAGTTTAGATGTTGATGACTAAGCTTCTGGCATATAGTGCAACCACGCAACAAGAAATCTAATATTGGTGTAATCTTTGCGAGGTCTCACTCACGACACACAACTTTGTAAATAAAATAAAAAATATTATGGAAGTCATTGTACTGTAATTTAACCATATTTTATTTATTAATATTATGGCTTCATGTTGATTTAAAGTTTTTAATTGTTATTAACAAATACCTTTTAACATCCGGCACAAAATGAAAGAGATGTATTATTTGAAAAAAAAAGAAAAAAAAATGGAATGTTCACAATCACTATGTGTCAAAAACAGTATGTGTGTAAATAGTTGTGCAAAGTTCCACACCCTATGGACTAACACATAAATAAATATATATAACATACACAAAACATTTCTTAACTAAGCAACTGTTTCTTAAATTATCAGACACTCACCGCACTGATGTTAACATCACCATATATTGTGTTTTCTACCATGATTGTAGTAACTATTGTCCCACCATTCTTCTGGGCAACTGTTAAGTTAAGCTGATTAGGGTTCTGAATTAATGGCTGTCCGAATGTTGTAGAAATATTACGCTGTCGTCGTTGTGGAAGGTTGTTAGGCTGTTGATTTGTCATGTTTCCAGAATGTGTTTGAACGCACAGCGTTTGAACGTCACCATCTGTTAAAAAATGAACAATTAAATACACAACCAAAAACCATGTAAACATTATAGTAAAGCTTATTGAAGATTGAGAAACATATTGACTACTAACAAAGTAAATTATACATCTTTTCCTACGTTTGATATTCTTTTTTCT
The DNA here is from genome assembly GCF_963993115.1 of Abramis brama. Taxonomy (NCBI): domain Eukaryota; kingdom Metazoa; phylum Chordata; class Actinopteri; order Cypriniformes; family Leuciscidae; genus Abramis; species Abramis brama. Next base: position 6,118,814 of record NC_139971.1, read on the forward strand.
GATTTTTTTCACTATGGACTTGATCCTTTTTAATGCTGTTTTCTCTCCATATTTATTCTGTAGTTCCTCTACTGTGTCTTCCAACCTCCCTGTTGTTGTTCTTCTCCTGCTGTGTTAACCAAAGACAAACAGTTAGAAGAATAAAATGTATGTACAATAGCAAAAATAAAAGTTGGTCATTAGTTGTTAGGGTTAGATACACCTGTAGACACATTCACACACCCGTTCGCCTGTTTTCATTTAGCATACACCAGAGTTCAAACATTCACTTTTTCAAAGGGTCGAATGATTACGCGGTCAAAATTTCTCTTTTTAACATGAGAGTTAAAAAATGTACACGAGTCACGACGCATTGCATTATGCACCTGACCTGCCGGCTGATGAAGTATTTATTACATCAAGAAAACATGAATACAACACACTGCACTTGGATGAATACATTTATTAGATTTATTTAATAATATTACCAGTTCCATATTATCTTTATATAAGACATATAAAGACATCTTAAAAATAAGACAAAAAATGATTTTATTTTTTAAATTTGACTGCATTCTTTACTTTTTGATTTATGAATTATAACAGACTGATGGGAAAAACATTATTTTGCAGTTACTTTTTTAAAATTTGTTTTATTATTCAACTATCTCTTTCTTTTTGTTAGATTTTTATTAGTTGTAATTTTATATATAAACATTTAACTTTTAAAATAAAGGTTTTACAACAACATCACCATCTTCCGCTATATTTTGGCCTCCATGCTCATCTATTTACAGTATATGATATTGGTGAAGGGGGCCAGCATGAATATATATTTTTAGGGGGCCCCCCGAATTCTCTACGGCCCCGTTCACATCGCATCGTAAGCGCATAATATCACCTGCTCAAGTACGTCTTGACGAGTTTCTTCTGTATTAAACAGCGAATCTTCTCAGTCAGATCGTCGCAAGATCTCAGGAATCCTCTCACACTGCTTGTGTTCACGAGCTCCATCGCTGCACTTTTGTGCGGCTGTGTGTGACTCTTAACAATTCAAACAGCAGCGCGGAGATGTGACGTCATGTGTCGAGCACATCTTTGCATTTCTTCTGAAACAACAATTTTTAACATCACTATCGCAACACTTATCGTATTGCCGGCTGGGATTGTAATGTTTTGTATGCCGTTTTCTTTACACTCACCCCGGATATCTGTTTCCTGCAGTTAGCTGTAATGTTAGTGAACTCTAGGTCTTCTCTTTGTTCATATACGACAGTATTCGCATGAATTGGCTTGATTTGATAAAATTATGTTTTAAACCATCATCTTCACTTGAGACATTTACATTATACCGTCCTAGTTTTTAAATAGCGCTAAAATGTATATTTTAACCCTTTATGCGGATATGCCGTACAAGGTTCTCTGTTCTCTGGTTCTGTGTTTTTAAAAATAAAGACAAGGATACCTCTTTCTATAAGCGACCCTTAAAATCTGTGCATACAACAAAACACGTGTAGGTGTACGATGATTTATCAACAAATTACTTTTGTTTGACGAAAAACTTAAATCAGCTGGTGCTTGATAACTATTGAAGTTATGATGCGATATTTATCACGTTTTAATTTTAACTCAATACTCTATGAACTTTAACATCTTGTTGGTCAAATTAACTTAAAGCCTACGCATCCTAGCTACTTTCTAAATGTGTGTAACAGAACTTATGGTGAACAATTTAGCCATATGTTTTAAACGTGTAATGTTTAAACAAATTTTGTTACTGGACTGAGTGAAAATAATAAACTTCTCTTTTGTTTTTATGCATCAAGTTAAATGCAAATGATAGGAAAACTTTATGATAGGAAAGTACGGACGGCGCCTTTGACCAAGCCTCTACATATGGGGCACTTGCTCAGAGAAGGCGCACATTCTTTGCACACAACTAGGTGACCACAGGGGATGAAGACAATGTTCACTTCCTTATCCATGCAAACTTTGCATGTGCGCTCCTCTTGAAGTCTTTTTAACTGTTCCTCCATAGGCAAGTCTGAAAGATCTTGACTAGGGGATGCAGCTTCATTTGTCTCGACCGTCAGGCCACACTCAAATTCCATCTCTAAAGCAGGATTGTTCTCTTGTTCTCTCACAAATTCTATCGATTCGCTGTCTCGCAATCTTGCTTGAATCTGATGAACAAACTCTTGGCCCTTTTCTTGCAGTAGGTATTCACATCTTGGAAACCACTTAGCATGTTCTACCCATGGATCATCACCAGACTCCCAACATCTGAGTCCACCATCGCAACAAAAGCACTTCACGTCATCATTACGACCAACATAGTAAAAACCAGCCTTTGCCAATTGTTCTGGTCGAACAATTATTCTTGAGGGCCAGTAGACAAATGTGAGCAACCTTTCTTCACACTGTTGCATTGCCGATACATTGGAAAGGTCGCCACCAGATAAAGGTACATTATCTGCACGGTCATCTCGAACGAAGCGGCAGTGGGGGTAATGCCTCTGGTGTTCTGATACTGCACGATCTCCCGGTTCCCAGTTGCTAAGCTGGCCTCCACAACTGAAGCAAGCCACTCTGTCGCCCTGGCCAAGGTAGTAGAAACCACTTTTGGCAAGCTCGGCTGGAGTTACTGGTGCAAGAGGCCAATTCTGAAACGGGTGTCGCAGGGGCGGAAAGCTGTAGCATGGCTACGCGGGGAAAAGGCACTTTTGATGAAGACAAAAAAAAAAAAGGGGCCACATGGAGAAGTTTAAGTAAACATGGATATGTCTCACCAGCGACCTCCGGCTTGTCACAATCCTGGCATGCGTCGGGAACAGGAACGCCTTGACACCTTTCAGAATTGGCCTCTTGCACCAGTAACTCCAGCCGAGCTTGCCAAAAGTGGTTTCTACTACCTTGGCCAGGGCGACAGAGTGGCTTGCTTCAGTTGTGGAGGCCAGCTTAGCAACTGGGAACCGGGAGATCGTGCAGTATCAGAACACCAGAGGCATTACCCCCACTGCCGCTTCGTTCGAGATGACCGTGCAGATAATGTACCTTTATCTGGTGGCGACCTTTCCAATGTATCGGCAATGCAACAGTGTGAAGAAAGGTTGCTCACATTTGTCTACTGGCCCTCAAGAATAATTGTTCGACCAGAACAATTGGCAAAGGCTGGTTTTTACTATGTTGGTCGTAATGATGACGTGAAGTGCTTTTGTTGCGATGGTGGACTCAGATGTTGGGAGTCTGGTGATGATCCATGGGTAGAACATGCTAAGTGGTTTCCAAGATGTGAATACCTACTGCAAGAAAAGGGCCAAGAGTTTGTTCATCAGATTCAAGCAAGATTGCGAGACAGCGAATCGATAGAATTTGTGAGAGAACAAGAGAACAATCCTGCTTTAGAGATGGAATTTGAGTGTGGCCTGACGGTCGAGACAAATGAAGCTGCATCCCCTAGTCAAGATCTTTCAGACTTGCCTATGGAGGAACAGTTAAAAAGACTTCAAGAGGAGCGCACATGCAAAGTTTGCATGGATAAGGAAGTGAACATTGTCTTCATCCCCTGTGGTCACCTAGTTGTGTGCAAAGAATGTGCGCCTTCTCTGAGCAAGTGCCCCATATGTAGAGGCTTGGTCAAAGGCGCCGTCCGTACTTTCCTATCATAAAGTTTTCCTATCATTTGCATTTAACTTGATGCATAAAAACAAAAGAGAAGTTTATTATTTTCACTCAGTCCAGTAACAAAATTTGTTTAAACATTACACGTTTAAAACATATGGCTAAATTGTTCACCATAAGTTCTGTTACACACATTTAGAAAGTAGCTAGGATGCGTAGGCTTTAAGTTAATTTGACCAACAAGATGTTAAAGTTCATAGAGTATTGAGTTAAAATTAAAACGTGATAAATATCGCATCATAACTTCAATAGTTATCAAGCACCAGCTGATTTAAGTTTTTCGTCAAACAAAAGTAATTTGTTGATAAATCATCGTACACCTACACGTGTTTTGTTGTATGCACAGATTTTAAGGGTCGCTTATAGAAAGAGGTATCCTTGTCTTTATTTTTAAAAACACAGAACCAGAGAACAGAGAACCTTGTACGGCATATCCGCATAAAGGGTTAAAATATACATTTTAGCGCTATTTAAAAACTAGGACGGTATAATGTAAATGTCTCAAGTGAAGATGATGGTTTAAAACATAATTTTATCAAATCAAGCCAATTCATGCGAATACTGTCGTATATGAACAAAGAGAAGACCTAGAGTTCACTAACATTACAGCTAACTGCAGGAAACAGATATCCGGGGTGAGTGTAAAGAAAACGGCATACAAAACATTACAATCCCAGCCGGCAATACGATAAGTGTTGCGATAGTGATGTTAAAAATTGTTGTTTCAGAAGAAATGCAAAGATGTGCTCGACACATGACGTCACATCTCCGCGCTGCTGTTTGAATTGTTAAGAGTCACACACAGCCGCACAAAAGTGCAGCGATGGAGCTCGTGAACACAAGCAGTGTGAGAGGATTCCTGAGATCTTGCGACGATCTGACTGAGAAGATTCGCTGTTTAATACAGAAGAAACTCGTCAAGACGTACTTGAGCAGGTGATATTATGCGCTTACGATGCGATGTGAACGGGGCCGTAGAGAATTCGGGGGGCCCCCTAAAAATATATATTCATGCTGGCCCCCTTCACCAATATCATATACTGTAAATAGATGAGCATGGAGGCCAAAATATAGCGGAAGATGGTGATGTTGTTGTAAAACCTTTATTTTAAAAGTTAAATGTTTATATATAAAATTACAACTAATAAAAATCTAACAAAAAGAAAGAGATAGTTGAATAATAAAACAAATTTTAAAAAAGTAACTGCAAAATAATGTTTTTCCCATCAGTCTGTTATAATTCATAAATCAAAAAGTAAAGAATGCAGTCAAATTTAAAAAATAAAATCATTTTTTGTCTTATTTTTAAGATGTCTTTATATGTCTTATATAAAGATAATATGGAACTGGTAATATTATTAAATAAATCTAATAAATGTATTCATCCAAGTGCAGTGTGTTGTATTCATGTTTTCTTGATGTAATAAATACTTCATCAGCCGGCAGGTCAGGTGCATAATGCAATGCGTCGTGACTCGTGTACATTTTTTAACTCTCATGTTAAAAAGAGAAATTTTGACCGCGTAATCATTCGACCCTTTGAAAAAGTGAATGTTTGAACTCTGGTGTATGCTAAATGAAAACAGGCGAACGGGTGTGTGAATGTGTCTACAGGTGTATCTAACCCTAACAACTAATGACCAACTTTTATTTTTGCTATTGTACATACATTTTATTCTTCTAACTGTTTGTCTTTGGTTAACACAGCAGGAGAAGAACAACAACAGGGAGGTTGGAAGACACAGTAGAGGAACTACAGAATAAATATGGAGAGAAAACAGCATTAAAAAGGATCAAGTCCATAGTGAAAAAAATCAGAAAAAAGAATATCAAACGTAGGAAAAGATGTATAATTTACTTTGTTAGTAGTCAATATGTTTCTCAATCTTCAATAAGCTTTACTATAATGTTTACATGGTTTTTGGTTGTGTATTTAATTGTTCATTTTTTAACAGATGGTGACGTTCAAACGCTGTGCGTTCAAACACATTCTGGAAACATGACAAATCAACAGCCTAACAACCTTCCACAACGACGACAGCGTAATATTTCTACAACATTCGGACAGCCATTAATTCAGAACCCTAATCAGCTTAACTTAACAGTTGCCCAGAAGAATGGTGGGACAATAGTTACTACAATCATGGTAGAAAACACAATATATGGTGATGTTAACATCAGTGCGGTGAGTGTCTGATAATTTAAGAAACAGTTGCTTAGTTAAGAAATGTTTTGTGTATGTTATATATATTTATTTATGTGTTAGTCCATAGGGTGTGGAACTTTGCACAACTATTTACACACATACTGTTTTTGACACATAGTGATTGTGAACATTCCATTTTTTTTTCTTTTTTTTTCAAATAATACATCTCTTTCATTTTGTGCCGGATGTTAAAAGGTATTTGTTAATAACAATTAAAAACTTTAAATCAACATGAAGCCATAATATTAATAAATAAAATATGGTTAAATTACAGTACAATGACTTCCATAATATTTTTTATTTTATTTACAAAGTTGTGTGTCGTGAGTGAGACCTCGCAAAGATTACACCAATATTAGATTTCTTGTTGCGTGGTTGCACTATATGCCAGAAGCTTAGTCATCAACATCTAAACTAAACATTATCATGGTTTAGTTGTATTTTAAAACAATGTTTTTTCTGTTTTTTCTGATTTTCATTTTTCAGGTCGATATTTGTAGAAATAAGCAAAATACATTTATAAAAACAAGTTAATGGCCTTGTGTCAGAACACAACAGGTCTTTTTATTGTAACTTTGAAAAGTGTAATACAGTATTTGATTTTTACAAATACCGAAACCAATGGGCCTAAGCCGTTGACCCCTGGAGTTATGACTTCTGAAGGCCTCTCATGTGTAGATTCGCTCGTTGAAAATGTTTTATTTTATTAGCTAAAATCATTGTCTGTATTCATAAAATATGTCCTCATGGGTGTAAAATGACCTCTGCCAATGATCTGACTTATCCTCGTAAGCGAAACATTTCTTATCTTTATTTACACGGGGCGGGTAAGTCCAAGGAGGCTTCCGTGTCGTTCCGCCATCTTGAAACACTATAATACCAGAGAGGGGCAAAAAGCGCTAGCCTAACTCAACACGTTTCATCATCAACACTACTATAGTCAACAACCAAATTATGCCTTAAAAACGTTTTAAGTATTACATTAAAAAGGTGTAATTGACAAAAATTGTAATTCTGAATTAAGTAATAATTATAACAAAAAGTTGAAATTACAATTATGACTATGCGTCATATTTATGAGATGAAAAGTTTAAATGATGATGTACTAAATTGAAATTATGATAGATAAAGTAAATATTCCATAGTGAAATTTTCTGAATTCTATATAATTGTATTTGTGAAAATGATTCAGTAGCCTACTGAAACAGCATTTATGAGTTTTTACGTATCTTCTGCTTGTTTCTGCAGTTCGTGTAGGCCTCTAAGACTTGTAGGCCTCTAAGACTATGGATAACTAAAAATGATTATTGAATAACTTGAATTTTGTTGACAATGTAAAAAAAAAAAAAAAAAATGTCTTCTCATACCGGGAGTCGAACCCGGGCAGCCTGGATGAAAGCCAGGAATCCTAACCGCTAGACCATATGGGAGGCAATGATACTGCCCCGGCAAATTTGAAAGGTTGCACTGCACAGTACATTATAATGTAGGATCATACTTATGCCGAGCCACGGGAGAAGGAATCGTTAACGCCTAAAAGCTAACATTTAATTTATCGGTATGTAAATAAATATCAGGATAGCTTTTCCCCATGTGGAAAGATCTAATGAAGGAGAAAGACTTTGAAAGGGAAGTTGCCTGATTTCTTCTCGACAGGCAAGTCAAAGGTATGGTCTAAATTACAAGCTTTTTTCATTGCTTGGTTGTGTAAATCATTATATAGCTGGCATAACAGTACAAAAACATGTATCGTTAAACTCTATGAAGCGCTATTGGAAGCCATGTTGTCATAGCTTTTGACACATTAGGCTACCGCAGTTGCAACACGCATTTGAAAAAGCGAGTAGATGGGAGAACCACTAGATGGGAGAAATTCTTTTGGGAGAACTAACTTGTAGTTGGGTCTTTAACAAAAAAAAAAAAAAAAAAAGCCTCCACAATCGAGGAGGTCAAAGGGCATGCTTCCTGTATCATCAGCTCTCCCCAAAGTCTATTCATGCGGCCAGCAGACAGATTTTAAACACCGATTTTACACTTCTACATATATTTTGAGTAGATAACCGATAGTATATTCTCAGTAAAGGGTTTCACCCTGTGTGATTCCACACTGATTAAGGATAGTTCGGGGAATACAAGTTAAAATGATCTTATACGATCGTATACTTATACTTTGAATTATGACTGATAAAATTAAATATTCGCTCAAGACCAACTTTACTTATGCCGGGTCAGTGATTTTGCAGATGATACAACTTAGTCTAAATAAGAGCAATGTGGAGTCCTCGGATTTCTTAAAAACAACACAACAACAAAACATTGTGACAAACTTTGACAACATGTTGTATGGACAAAAGATCTAAGATGACCAAGCACAGTTTTTCAACAATCAACAACTAAACGCTGTTTAGTAAAAATTCTACTTTAGGTTACCGTTAAACAAAATCATTACAGTAATCTTCTAAGAAAATAAATAGAAGATATGATTTTAATAAAACTTTAAAGATTTCTTTTAATTTTAAAATACCTTATTTAAACTTGTATGATTATGCTTTTAAATGAATTTAGTATAAACTCTGGATGTATTCTGTAAAAGGCGTTAGCAGACTAGATTTACTGTGACATTGTCCCCCGAGACTCATCTGGTCTGATACCCTGTTTCCTGAAGCTTCAGATCACACTGTGGTTTATCTCTGAAGGATCTGGGGCTGTAAGGTGTTTTTGTTTATATATTTATTTAGCTAAAACTTTGTTTACATTTTAGTAACATATGTTATTAATAATAATAATTTAATTTAAAATAGAGATTAGTTTATTTTTTAGAACCGTGTGTGTGCACAAAATGATATTAAATGATTTATTTATTTGTTTATTTCATTTTGAAAATGTACAAATGTAGTTTTCTGTGTTTAGGTGTACGGTACAAAATTCATTATAGCTATGGAAAGCCCCCACCATAAAAATTGAAACCCCGCATGGACAAAAAAAATGCTGATTGAATCTTTTCATATAAATGAGATTTAAAACGACTAAAAAGTACAGTTTTTCTACAATCTAAAGTTTTTGAACAGACATTGTTTAATAACAATTATACTTTAGGTTACCGTTAAACAAAATCATTACAGTAATCTTCTAAGAAAATAAATAGAAGATATGATTTTAATAAAACTTTAAAGATTTTATTTAAACAGTCTTTTAATTTTAAAAGATCATATTTAAACTTTTACGATTATGTTTTGAAATAAATTCAGAAAGATGACGGCACGCTAATTTACCAGAACCTGTCACAGACACACACACACACACACACACACACACACACACACACACACAAACATACCATTTGTCTGGTGCTTCATGAAATCTTCAGTCAGCAGACTTAGATGAATTTTATTTTTATCTAAAACTGAAATTTCAGTAGATTTTTATTTTTTATTTTTTTATATACTTTTAAAGAACAGAATGTTTTTCAACTTTAGTTAAATTAGCAAGATAACCATTTTAATGTATACCGTTTTTTATGTAATATGATTTTTATTCTTTTGTTTATCAAAAACAATTGGATCAATAAGATATTTATTTTATAAGCATTTAATTATATACTTTTATAAAGAACTGAATGGTTTTCAACTTTAGTTAAATTAGCAAGATGGCTATTTTATTTTATACACTTATAGGCCTAAAGAACGGAATGTTTATGTAATATGATTTTTTTTTATTCTTTTGTTTATCTAAAACTGAATTAAATGGTTTCAGTAGATTTTTAGTAAGATATTATTGCATATTATTTGTGTGAAATATAAAACATGATTAGGGTAACTCTCTTTTTCTCACTTTCACTGTTACCTCAGGAATGTGGAGGGGGTCATGTCAGAGGACGCACACACACACACACACACACACACACACACACACACACTACTCTGGCTGGAGAGGCATTCAGAAAAAACAGTGTTTTTGTTTTACAACTTTTAATAATGTATTGAATTTAAAAAACATTATTACGACTTTTAATAAATGTATTAAATTTAATTAAAAAAATAAAATAAAATAAAAACAACATTTTATAAAGATATCATTTAAACTTTGAAATAAATTTAGCCCTATTGTCTCATTCTGATCGCTGAATAAACCTAGCAGGAGAGAGAGAGAAACACTGACATTTATGTTATATTATTTTATAATCTTTTCATTTATACTTTAAACGAACGGTATGTTTTTTCAACCTTGGTTAAATTATTTTATAATCTTTTCATTTATACTTTTTAAAGAACAGTATGTTTTCAACTCTTTTTTTTTGTGATAGGCTTTAGTATTTAGTAAAATCCTTATTCATTTTATTCTTTTGTTTCTCTAAAACTGAATTAAATGGTTTCAGTAGATTTTTGCTAAGATATTATTGTATATCATTTGTGTGAAATATAAAACATGATTAGGGACAACTCTCTTTTTTTTCACTTTTGCTGTTACCTCAGGAATGTGGAGGGGATCATATCAGATGCTGACACATTTCCTAACAGCACTTGTGATGCCATATACCCAGACATACACACACACATACACACAAACACATAACTGAACCGGACAACAAATTCAAACTTTCTGTCAAAAACAGATGTCTATCACAAACACAGAAAATACACCCAGCTTGTGTGCACTAGAGATAATGCTTGTGTGTGACACAGTCTTCAAACTTTCTGACAAAACCACATTATCTACGAATAAAAAAGGGTCAAATAGGGTCAAAAACTTTCTGTCAAACCAAATTATCTACGACTAGGTAGGATGATAGGGCAAACCCTAACAACAACATATGCCGGAAATATAATAGATAAAAAACAACATATGCGGTAGATAAAACTGTCAAAACGCATGATCGAACGGTCAAAACGCATGATCAAACGGTCAATACGACAATCCATATCCTTATCAATATACACCAGAAAGGGCGGGACAAGTCAACGGACAACCGGAAGGGCGGGACCAGATGTCATATCTAGTGGGCGGGACCGGAAGTCATCAATCATTTTGACACATGGTATAGTATAAGAACTACTCACGTGATCCGTCACTCTTCAGTGCAGCGTCTGACCGAGGCAAGATGAATGAGAAGTTTATTTTAGCAGTCAGAAACTTTCCAATAATTTATAATATGTCTCTGTGTACATACAGTGGTACTCGCCGTGCTGACTCCGAGCCCGAATGGTTTTGTGAACTCAGAAAGACCAGTATTTGCCCATTTTCTGCAGTTAAATAGCCGCGATAGCACAGGGCACTCACTGTTTCTCATTCATCTTTAATATTATGAATTTTATGTACTGATTCCATTTATATTTAGACTTTTCCTTCCAAAATGTTAGCTTGTAGCGGCAAGAAAACAGATTTGTTGTCTACAACACGTAACATCCGTGAATGTCACTCACAAACATTACTAGGCAACCAGAAGTGAGAAAGCCCACTAACGACCTCACCGCCAGCCACTGGCGACATGCAGCGTAACTAGTACTCTGAGTAGTTTTTGAGAAGAGTAATTTGTACTTTTACTTAAGTACTTTTTTGACACCAGTACTTTTACTTGTAATTGAGTATTATTTCAGCAATGTAACGGTACTTGTACTTGAGTACAAATTTTCAGTACTCTTTCCACCTCTGGTATTAACATATCATTTCAGCTCAGTAAGATTCTGAAAATGCGAAAATCAGTTATTTATTTTGTCTTCTGTATAATTATTTTTTGAAAGTTCTCTTAGTTCGTAATGTGCACTAAACTGTGAACCTAGCTTTAGAACCGTCCGGGTCAAGTATAATCTTTAAAAATGTTTTTCTATGGCATAAAAGTATTTTTGGTCTAGTGCAGGGATTAAGCTTAATAAATATTTCACTTCTGCTTTTTGCATAAGAAATTTAAGAGAAAGATTGTCAAATCAAACTCTAAATCAATTGTGTAGGTTTGGTTTGAGATGTTTGTTGTGAGAAACTAATCGGGGAACTACTGTTCCCTTTCGAGAACGGTCACTTCGTATTGCGTAGCTAATACGCAGTGGGGAAACTCCTTTCCTCGAGAAATATTGAAGCTAATAATTTAAAACGCAGTGCAGCTGCACAGCAAACACAGCAGAGCATCTAGCTCGCCCATTGGCTGTGCTGCGTCAACTGCACAACCTATGGCTAAGCTCCTCTATTAAATGACTTGGCGCCCAACATGTCAGAGCGCGCCTAAATGAGCGTGGCCTTAGCCTATAAAGGAAGCCCATTCTGGCCATTATAGCAGATTTTATCTCCTTCAGCGACTCTTCACGTCTCTGACCTCTTCCGAAGCTTCGCCATCGAAACAAGCCAGAACAGCTAGAGCAAGTATTCACACAGCGGACAGTGCCTTCAACTCACCTCGAAGCCGCTCCTCTTCTGTCGCTGCACTCCATCCATCTCAGGCCATCCGGCGAGAAAATGCTATATATCCTTTTATTGCACTGTTGTGTTTGTCGCTGCAACACTCAGTTTCTAAAAGAGTCAAATTGCGAGCGTTGATTCAAATGCCTCACCCCTCGTGCACCTCATGCGGAGCACGCCTACACGAGGAAGATGGGCACGCGGAGTGCGCCAGATGCCTGGGATCCGCCCACGCCGAAGCTGCACTCTCTGCCGCGGTCTGCTCTCACTGCGAGAGCCTGCCCATCTCACCGCTGCGGAAGCGGATAGCTCTCTTTCGAGACGGCGACACCGCTCCCCCTGCACTTCCCTTTCCGGGCACTACTTCAGCCGCGGAAGAAGAAGCGTCGCAGCCAACGGCAGCCCGAGCACATGGAGCTAAGCGAGCCCACGCCGGCCACGTCCCTGCGTGCCTCGCTTTCTCCATCTCAGTCTCCTTCACCAGTCCTGTTCACTTAGGCAGACCAACGCCCCTCTCTTCAAGTGGCGGGTCGGACGAAGAACGCGACGACAGCCTCTCCATCACTGTGTCTGAGGAAGAGTGGTCGGGCTCGGTTGACCCTGCCCTCTTGCAGTCTGGTGCTAGCGCTGCTGCTACCGGGACTAATTCGGACGCTGAGATGCTGCGTATCCTCACTGTGGGCGTTTCAGACCACGGTCTCGAATGGGCTTCGCCTGAGAAGCCACCTAGATGTCAGTTGGATGGATGGTTTCTGCCTGGGCGCCAGCAGGCCCCCCGTCACAAGCCAGCACCTTTTTTCCCTAAAGTCCACGAAGAACTCAAGAAATCTGAGTACGGCTGAATGCCGTACTCAGCACGCACGAGCGCTTCTACTTCCGCCACGCTCTCCTCTGTTGACGGCGCGGCGGAAAAAGGTTACAAGAAGCTTCCTCCTCTCGAAGAAGCAGTTGCCGCCCATCTATGCCTGCCCACTGCTGTTGGCTGGAGATCCAGAGCGGTTCACCCTTCTAAGCCCTGCCGAAATACTTCAGCCCTCGCTGGACGTGTTTTCTCTGCTTCCGGTCAGGATGCATCGGCTCTGCACACCATGGCGGTGTTGCAGGTGTTTCAGGCCAAGCTTCTCCAGGCAATGGACGAGTCTGGCCCGAACCCTGAGGCGTTCCGTGACCTTCGCAGCGCCACAGACCTAGCACAGACCTAGCATAGGATTAGGCCTTAGTTCAATTAGGGCATTTAAGTGCCTTAGATAAAAACGTTACTGGTGTGGATCTTGAGGCAAAACAATAGCAGTGACATATTTTAGGATATGTCAGTGCAAGTTGCTTTCAGTTAAAACAGCTCAAACATGTATTTTAGTCTGAGACTATAGGCTATATCTTAACAGTTTATAACATCAAGAGCAAGATCAGGGTATTAGGTTAGACACAAATATTAAAACAGTTGGCATATCACCAACACTGCAACTATATGAATTTATGAATTATTGATCTGCAGTAGAAACAATAACATATGTAGCTACTGTTGTAAAGTTTTCTTTGTTCGAAGCAGAGACCAGCGAGACAGTTGGGATCGCGTTCAACGGAAGTTATTCTTTATTGAGAACTCCGCTGTACGCGGCTGTAGAAACGTCCAACATGATCTAATCTAATACAGTATGCATTGTAGTTATATACATTCCAAGGGGGAGGGATTACATAGGGGTGGAGACTCTGAACAAAGCATGCAAATGAAGTAGGAACACACCCTACTCTGAGTCCAATTGAATCAGCATAACTACTCAAATGATCCAATCAGCCTGACGGTATCACCCATATCTTCACATGATCACAGAGACAAAAGCACAGCTGTACATTGAGCTTACTAGGCAGGAAATGCATAAGGGCAAAGGGTGAGGGTGAGAGTCTCAGGAATTGACTCATTTAGAGAACAAAGGAAAACCAGGTCGGGCAGGAATATCTTGCTGTAAACTCAGTAATCACTTTCTCAGTTTATATACTAACTATTTAATAAAAATGTAATCCAACACTTCCCCCTTTGAGAGTTCTAATAACTCTCACAAAAATACAAATTTATACACTATAAAGTTCATTCTTGTAACTGGTGTAAGTTACAGGCACATATAACTTGCTCTGTGTTGTTCATCTGTAATTGCATGCTGACACAGAAACAAAACATGCAATTTAGGGTTCGTGAATTTCTCTGCGTTGTGTATTTTTCATTTTCTTTTGTGATAGTTCGTTCAGCAGTGGGTCTGGTTGTCTTCTTGAGGTTGGGGCTTCATACGCAGATGAGACGGTTGTTGCATATGGATCTCGGAAAAGAACATCAAGTTTTATCTGCACACTGTAAGACAGAAAACAGAAAAACAGAGAGCAGTATTTCTTCAAAACACTACGGTTGTAGCAGTTTAAACACTATGGTTCTATCATTTTCAGAGTCTACTGTTGTCGTTTCATTCTTTCCCTATTTCTTAATTGATTTGACACCTATGGACCAGTGAGGTAAGGATGGACTAAATGGGGAAAGGCCTATGAGGTTGTCTTCACCCTGGATTGGCCCCCGACGCCTGTTGCGTCAGTTCTTTCCAGGGCCCTCACTGAACCGTGTCCTATTCTGTCCCTGTGTTGTGTACACACTGTACAGTGTGTGAGAAAATTGGCACATTTTCATTCTCCAGTGAAACATCAGTCTTAATAGACATCATATAGAGCATGGAGGTCTGACTGGAATATTTCTGTGGTATAATATTTTAAGGCTGTGAGTTTTCTGAATGTCCCCCAAACAAAGGCTGTGACAGTCACTAAGTCTTTCATCTTTGTTGTGAGTTACTGGGGAGATTAAGCAATCACAGCCTAAATGGTTAACATCTTATCAAGTTGCCCCACGAGTTTAACGAGGAGGGGAGGGGCTGCTTTAAAGTAGCAAACAAATGTAGTAAGAGCTGCATAACATTGTTAACTTGTCTTAAGTTATTTTTGTTTTTTCTACATTCTTTTCCAAAATGTCCGTGCTTGCCACAGTAAGAACAACTGGCTTCTCTAGGACTTTTGCGTTTCTTTGGCTTCTCTGAGTTGACCTTAATGGATGCTGCTGCAATTCTTACTCTCTCTTTGACATCAGAATTTCTTTCCCAAATAGCTAAACTTTCTAGGTTACTTCTGAGAGTTCTTTTAGCCCACGTAATATCTAGGAATGGCAAGGCTGTTCTGTACTCAGCTACAAGACCATCTGCCCAAATTCGGATTAGAGCTCCTTTGTCAGCTAACACACTTTCGGAATCATCCACTATTCCACTGTACACTGCAGCTACCTGACAGAACCTCTCAGTATATTCACTCACAGTTTCTTCTTTCTCTTGTACACAGCTAGTAACTCTCGACCAATCGATTTTGGGTCCTAAGATATTCTTTAGGATTTTCAAAACACCTTCTCTCAATTCATCTTTTCTGGCATTTTGAAACTCAGAATTGTTTACAGCACTTTCAAAATCATTGAATTCTGACTCAGTCAAGATCTGTGATATTAGCTGAGTGACTTCAGCTAGAGACATATCGTAGAGCCGCATCTTTTTGGACAACTCTCTCCAAAACTCAGAAAAATTTCTTTGCACTGATGGCAAACTTTCAGCAATTCTCTCAATATCTTTAGGACATAAAGATGTTTTGACTGCTTGTGGCTGCAATATGGGGGTTGCAAATGAAACTGTATCAACACCTTTTCCCTGAGGCTTTTGTCTAGCTACGCACACTTCAACTGCATTTACATCTGCATTGACATTGTCCTCTATACTATCAAAAGACTGTAAATCAGGATAGCTTTCATCTGACTGTTGGTTTTCTGAGTCACATTTGGTTGAGGCCTTGAGGCCCACCATTTTCGTGAAACAGGACACTTGAGTAAGCAATTTTTTGTTCTGTTCTTTCAAATTATCTATACAACGAGCTTGTTCTTGTACAATGGATAAGCTAAATTCTCTGTGACAAAAGATAATGCCTTTGACACTGTTCTTGCGAATACTTTCTCCTAGTACCTTCTTACAATCTTCGATTGACCAAACTTTGCCTGGATTAATGCCAAATTTCTTTGTTAAATTCAATCTGACTTCCTCAGTCACGATGGAGTCCATGTGCTCTGATAACAAAGACTTGAATTCACTGTCTGTCCATAAAGGTTTAATCAGTCTAGTACTTTTCCTAAACATTTTTGTGAATTTCTTTGTTACCACACAATCAAAAACATTAAAACTTCTCTCTACTGTCTACAATAGAGGGTACACTTGTTAACACAGCTTAACTATTGTTAACTTTCCAAATTACCACACTTAACTTCCCTGCCGACAAGAACAGAGAATCAACAGAAATAACTAGCACGTAAAGCTAATTCTTCTCTGCCTAAAGCAAAGGATACCAACTATTAGCACTTGATGCTAACTTTCTCTAGCTTACAGATAGGTCTTCTCTAGCAAGAGCATACACATAATATTAACATGTAATTGTTAATCTTCCCTGTCAACAACAGAGGATCAATTTCATCTCTAAAAGAAAACTTTTTAGAGGCTTATCTTTAGTTAACCAAACTCTACAGCTGTTTGTTAACTACTTCTCTGAACGGCGCAGAGGAAAACATTTGTACTGGTCTGCATTGGTTCTTTGAATGGAGTGTAAACTCACCGAATCGTTGGTTGTACAGAAAAATTTCGTCTGGAACTCAGTCAGCTTTGTTGAGATCTTTGAGCTTGAAGTTTCAAGATTCAGTCTGGAACTCAGTCAGCTTTGTTGAGATCTTTGAGCTTGAAGTTTTCAATCTGGAGGAAGCTGGAAAGATTCAGTCTGGCAATCTTTGTCAAATCTTTTGTTGAGCTTGAAGTTTCAAGATTCAGTTCATTGAGCTTAAAATTCTTTGAGTTTCCTTCTCCATCCGGGTCACGGCAACATCTGTTGTAAAGTTTTCTTTGTTCGAAGCAGAGACCAGCGAGACAGTTGGGATCGCGTTCAACGGAAGTTATTCTTTATTGAGAACTCCGCTGTACGCGGCTGTAGAAACATCCAACATGATCTAATCTAATACAGTATGCATTGTAGTTATATACATTCCAAGGGGGAGGGATTACATAGAGGTGGAGACTCTGAACAAAGCATGCAAATGAAGTAGGAACACACCCTACTCTGAGTCCAATTGAATCAGCATAACTACTCAAATGATCCAGTCAGCCTGACGGTATCACCCATATCTTCACATGATCACAGAGACAAAAGCACAGCTGTACATTGAGCTTACTAGGCAGGAAATGCATAAGGGCAAAGGGTGAGGGTGAGAGTCTCAGGAATTGACTCATTTAGAGAACAAAGGAAAACCAGGTCGGGCAGGAATATCTTGCTGTAAACTCAGTAATCACTTTCTCAGTTTATATACTAACTATTTAATAAAAATGTAATCCAACACTACAATGTAACAAATTCCTCTGTATTAGGTTGTTTTTCATCCCATCCTGCTCTTTTCATTCATCTCTTGGTTTCTTGTTCTTTCTGATGTTTTCATTTCTTTAACTGGGAACTCTTGATTTTTATGCACACCAAAGTCCTGGCTGAAACTTTAAACCCAAAATGAAATAAATGATAAACACATTTTACTTCTGCTTTTTGCATTTAAGGCGTTGTCAAGTATCTTGCAACATATTTTTCTGATTCAAATGAGATCTTCCATCTGTGGTAAAATGACTTCATCACAACTGCAGTAAAGGTCACTCTTATCTGGGTCGCTCATTAAAATCTATTTGAGGTAAACTATCAAATGTGTTTTAAATTAGAAATTATTTAATTGTAAACTGTTACAACTGTCAAGACAAATGACTATAAAAAAGATGCTACATTTAATCTTCATTATTTCTACACATCAGGTGATTCTCAGAATGATTGCTGCAGATTTTCTTGTATTCAGCATTCTATCAGGTTGGTCTTTTTTTATGTTTTCATTAAGAATATAATTGAACTAACAATGACCTCAACCTCAAAAAAAATAAAAAAAATAATAATAATAACATTAATAATTGGACACTAATGTCATACTTGAAAATGTCTGAAATTCATTTAATTAGATCAGCAAACAAATAATGCAAACAAATAACACTTTACAATAAGGTTTCATTAGTTAACATTAACATTTAACATGGACTAAGAATGAACTATACTTCTACAACTATTAATCTTGACTAATGTTCATTTCAATATTTACTAGTACATTATTAAAATCAAAAGTTGTATTTGTTAACATTAGTTGATGCACTGTGAACTAACGTGAACAAACAATGAAAAACTGTATTTTTATTAACTAACATTAACAAAGATTAATAAATACTGTAACAAATGTATTGCTTGTTAGTTCATGGTAGTTAATGCATGTTTATCATAGACTCCTAAAATTAAAGGTTCCAAAAAGGTTCATGGAACCAAAGATGCCAAACCTTTATTTTTAAAGGTCCCGTTGCATGCGATTCCATGTTTCAAAGTTTAGTTAGTGTGTAATGTTGTTGTTAGAGTATAAATAATATCTGTAAAATTATAACGCTCAAAGTTCAATGCCAAGCGAGATATTTTATTTAACAGAAGTTGACTACAAAAAACGGCTGGATTGGACTACACCCCTCTACTTCCTTCATTAGTGACATCACCAGAACCGTGTTTAGACTAACCTCCGCCCACAGGAACACAGGCGTATTGATGGCGAAATGTCAACAGACGGTTGATGTTTATCTATAATCGGATACCGCAAAAGTTTAATTCGAAGTTGTTAGTTTGCTCTGTCCATTTCACCACGGACTGTTTTTCTAACCTGGGATAATATCAAGCAGGCTTCTCTCAGCGTTTCATACTGACGAAGGGGGCAATTTCAACTATATTCCAGCAAGCTGTAAGTAGTGATTTAATATGGAAGTAGCGATCAACTTAACATCGTTTCTCTTAGTAGGATGAAAATAATCTTACTTAAATGTGATTAATATACAGAAAGCGATCAAAGAACAGTCCCTTTCCAATCGTCCAAGCTGTCAATCAATCACACAGCGCGAGTTTATCTGGACACTTGCCAAAACTCGTTATGAAATCAATGACGCTGTTACACTGCACAACGAAGCTCTTTCTGTATTTATATGCCTCATGTTTGCATTGGTGAAATCATTAGTGAGTGCAGAAACTGCGTTGCAATGATAAGATCTTTTTTCACGCGATCAACAGGCTGTGTCATCTGCTCAACGCTCACTGCAATTTTTTATGTGATTGAAATAGATCTAAATACTTAAAAAACTTCTCACGATTCGTTAATCCCGATAGTTGTAATAGTAAAAACGTATAATAGCTGTAATAGTAAAAGTTTTCCAGATAGTTCCACATGTAATGCCAGATATTTCATATGCAAGCATGTCAGCCAATCACAGCAGAGGGCGTTTACACTGAAGTCTCACAGCAGACACGCCCCTTCAAACAGAGTGTTCAAACCAGGGAATGAAATCAGGCTAGGAAATATGCCTTTTATTTCTAAATTATAACAATTTTTGATCTAAAAAACATACTAACATTATAAGGGCACCCCTGGAAACATGATAAAATAATAAAAATAATCCATGGAATGGGACCTTTAAGAGTGTATATGAAGTGTACATGTGCTCTAACCAGAAAGTTCATTTTGAAACCTAACAAGCTTCATTGAGTGAAATGCGTTGACTGAAAAGTGTGCTTGTGCTATTTTCTTTCAAGTAAATCTAGGCTATATAGTCTATAATGCGTACATGTAGCCTATAAATTGTTAATTGTGGCATAATTGTCAAAATATTTTTGAGGGACAATGTATATATAGGCCTATAGATTTTTATTACATTTCATTATAGCACATTTGTATTCCAGCTTCTTGGTGTAATGGCATGGAAATGTCGGTCCCCAAAACCCTAAACGCCACCAGCGGCTCCTGCCTTTTGATTCCCTGCCGATTTGAAATTTCAACGGAGAAAGAAAAATATCTTGACCTTTCACCAGAAGCAACCTGGAGGCGAGGATCTCTGTGGTCACTCTATGATACAGAGGCTTTTACCGACGCTCAGCGACAGAAGGAACCTCTGATAAAGGTGGTGGGGGACTTACGAAAGAAAAACTGCACTTCTGTCATGATGAATCTCACCAGCCTGCATTCAGATCGCTACTTCTTCAGGTTTTCATCTGAGGGGTTTAGTGTGACTGCAACTAAAGCTGTGCAGATAAAGGTGTCAGGTAAGGCAGTGCAAATGTTCCAGGAAGAATCAGACATTACTTTTCAGTTTAAGCGGTTTGTGGCATCACATCTTTGAAAAATGTTCAGAGTTTTACGGGGCACATTGTAGCCTAGCTATAAACAACTTACATTTTAGGTCAAACATTGCCACTAATTTTGTGTATTTTTGCTCCCAAAACACATAGTTGAGTTTTGTTTGTGTTGGAGCGCCAAAATTGTACATACATTGATGGAAATCAACCCGCGGCAAAACATCTCGATCCTCTCCTCGGGTCGTTTTGACCCGAAATATTAACATTTTTATGAATTGAGTGTTCATCGGAGTGGTCCAAGACCTTAGAACTTTTGTCACACTTAAACTTGGAATACACACAAAAATTGTAATACAATAAAATTGGTTGTAATAAAAATAGTAGGCTACCAAATCCTTCCCTCGCGGGTCAATTTGACCCCGACCCTAATAGGAATGAATGAGAAAGTGTTGATTTTCTTTTTATTTTATTTTTCTAAAATAATCCAGAACAAACACACAAATAAAGGAATGAGTAAAACCCGAAGAATATTTGAATATGCTGATTTTCATTCAGAATATAAAAAAACTGTTACAGCTCCAAAAATGCTGTTAATAATTTCACCATTCATTTTGCATTTGTGTGGGGGTGGGTTGTTCTGCATTGTAAATCCCTACTGTCCACTTTACTGACTTTAATTATTGCAAAATAAACCACTTCAGTATAAATACACCCCCCCCCCCCCCCCCCCCCCAAAAAAAAAAACATGCTTATAATGCCCACATATTTCCAAAACAAAAATAAATTGTAATGTCTAAATATATAATCTACATGAATGCACACTGAAGCAAACCGACTTCAAATGGGACTTTGGGATCCAGGGGAACAGTTCATTTGCTCCATCTGGCAAGAGTCATTAAATATCACGTTGTTATTAGGGCCCAAGCCCTGAAAGGGCGAAGGCCCTATTGTTTTCGTAAGGATTTTTTTCATTATTATTATTTTTTTTTTTCATTATTTTTTTTGTGACTTTTTGCCACTTTTGGGGCCCTTAACATGCTCAAAAACTCTTGAAACTTTGCACACAGGTCAGAACCTGCGGCCATCAGGGCCGGACTGAAGCTGGTACCCGGGCGTGGCAGGGGGGCTCGACAGCGCCCCCTGGAATGGGGTCCGAAATCTTGGTCCATATATCAAACACGCTTGCATGTAATAATATGAAACTCAGTACACATATAGATCTCATCGGACCGAACAACTTTCATGCTCTAAGTTTTACACCAGCCCAACAGGAAGTCGGTTATTATACGTTGTTTGGAAAACGCATACAATGGAATGTGAAATACTCCTCCTAGGGAATTCATCCGATCACCACCAAACTCGGTGTGAATGAAGTCAAGACATTGAGGATGAATTCTTGCGAACAGATTTTTGATATCTCGAACGGTTTGGCCGTGGCGAGGAAACGAATTTATGGCGAATAATGGGACACAGGAAGTGTGTTATAACTTCTGCATACATTATCTGATCTTGCTGAAACTTCAGCAGTGTGTTCGTTGTAAGAGGCCGATCACATGGATGTGACATTTGTGAGTCAAAGTTATAGCGCCACCAACTGGCAACAGGAAGTGTGTCACTTTCAAAATGCTTTGAAATCACTCTCTTATTTTTACCCGATTTGCTTAAAACTTTATGTGTATAATGTAGACACACGGCAGATGTAGACCTGTGAAAGGATTATTGATATCTTAGATACTGTTGCCGTGGCAACGCATCAAACTTTAATATTCTTTTTGGATGCTTTTGAGACTCTTCACATGCTTGAAAATGCATGAAACTCGACAGACACATCACATTTATTATCCAGTAGACATGTGCAAAGTTTCAGAAACGGGCGTGGTGGAATGGCTCAGTAGCGCCACCTTTAGTCAAAAATGGGGGCTTAGTTTTTCCTAGAATCACAAAACTTGGTAGGTGTATTGTTCTCATCAAGCCGGACAACTTTCTAATTTACAGTCATTACCTCAGACCCACAGGAAGTCAGATATTTTGGTTTGAATGTGGATTTTCTGGAGAATTTTCTCTCTCTCTCTCTGTGTGTCTGTGTGTGTGTGGAGGGGGGGTTGGTCTATTCCATTTAATCTTTGTTTTTCAAGGTTTCAGGGGCTTTTGGGGCCCTTAACGTGCTCAAAAACTCTTGAAACTTTTCACACAGGTCAGAACCCATGGTCATCAGAGCCGGGCTGAAGCTGGTACCCGGGCGTGGCAGGGGGGCTCAATAGCGCCCCCTTGGACACGGCCTCAAAACTTGGTCCATATATCAAACACGCTTGCATGAATTAATATGAAACTCGGTACACATATAGATCTCATCGGGCCGAACAACTTCCGCACTCTTAAGTTATTAGTTCCGCCCAACAATTATGGGTTGTTTGGAAAACGCATGCTGTGGAATTTGATGTACTCATCCTAGAGAATTCATCCAATCGCCTCCAAACTCGGTCAGCATGAAGTCAAGACATTGAGGATGATAAATTCCGGACGGATTTTAGATATCTCGAACGGTTTGGCCGTGGCGAGGAAACAATGGCGAGAAAAGAGAAACACGAAGTAATATAACTTCTGCATACGTTAACTGATCTTGATGAAACTTCAGCAGTGTGTTCGTGGTAAGAGGCCGATCAGATGGATGTAACTATTGTGAGTCAAAGTTATAGCGCCACCAACTGGCATATATACATACATATATATATATATATATATATATATATATATATATAGCTGCGAGCAGCGATGGAGGGCCCAAGCCGGTGACACCGCCACCCCGGTGGCTTTAGTGTAACTAAAGGCACCAGGGTGGCGGTGCCACCGGCTTGGGCCCTCCATCGCTGCTCGCAGCTATATTTTATATTAAAATTATTTATAAAATCTAATAATTTAGAGGTAAAAAAAAGTGCATTAAATGCATTAAACCTTATCAAATTATATAAGCTTTCTAGACAAAAATAATAATTATACTTTTTTTTTATTTCTTCTCATGACATTCTCACATCCTTATTAATGCAGAAAATGCTTTCACCCTGTGCTCAATGGAGTTGTCTTTAAAGACTTTCCCATGGCGCCTTATGCTGGCGTATGATATCACGATATGGAAAAACAAAAAGTTTTCTTTACGTCATTCACACAGACACTTCCTATGTTAGCTGTTCTTAGCTGTGAACTAGATCAGACACCTCTGAGTTCTGGTTTTCCAAAAGTCTTTATCAATTGTACTGTTATCTTATCAATTAATTGAGAAATGTATCCTATAGCAACTGTAAAAAAAACTGTAATATTACCCTAATTACACGTTAACAAGGGCATCTTGAAATAAAGTGTAATTATTTGTAAATGCTCAGTTTCTATACAAATGAATACCATTACCATCACTCTTTCTCCTCTCCATATCCTGATAGATTCGTTGGCTGCGCCTGAGCCGTATGTGATTGTGCCGGGACTCAGGGAGGGTGAGGTGGGGAATCTGACTTGCACTGTTCCAGCGCCTTGCCCCAGTAACTCTCCAAATGTAACATGGGATCCTGCATTTGGTGGGAACATAACACAATGGACACAGCTGAATGCTGATGGGACACAGAATGTTTCTGCCATTTTGAATTTCGTCCCTTCGTTCCACCATCATGAGCTGAAAGTGAACTGTGTTTCCATCCATCTGCTAGACAGACAGGACAAACCCCTGCTCAGCCACAAGACCGTCATCCTCAATGTGGAGTGTGAGGTTTTAACCCAACACAGTTTGCAGCTTTTCTCTTTTTATGAAAATACTCAGTTTCTTCTCTTTCTGGCCCACAGATCCTCCTAAGGAAACACAGATCTCTGTTACAGGCTCAGTCTGGCTTGGTAATAATGTAACCCTTACCTGCCAAAGTAATGCCAACCCTCCAGCGGTCCACAGGTGGTTCATGAAGAAGGAAGGTATAGTGGAAGAAGTGGGTGCCTCGCGGGTGCTTTCCTTTACTGCGACCCATAATAATAGTGGGGAATACATTTGTGAGGCACAGAACCTACATGGTGCAGGGAACTCCACGATCCTACAGATCACTGTCCCAGGTCAGTCTGTGCTTGAGACGGTAGAGCAGGGTTCCCCAAATCCTGCCCAGGAGGGTTACTGTCCTGCAGAGTTTAGTTCAGATCCTAATCAATCTCACCTACCTGCAATTTTCCTAGTATCTAGTAGTACCTACTCTAAAGACCTCAGCTGTGTCCCACTTCAGAGGCTGCATCCTTCAAAGGTCGCATTCGAAGGCCATTGCTTCACCACAACTCGGCAAAGGCTGTCCCAATTCGAAGGCTCCTTCAGATGCGGCCTCCAAATGCATCCTTCGTTTCCCATGAAATGAAGGATACAACTCTTTGTGTGCTGGTGACGACAGGATTGTTTTGAGAGAATAAGCATTGGGTTTTAGCTTACTCATATATCTAATGATGCAAATGTAAAAATAGAACAAAAAACTCAGTTCAAATGTTGACTTATATCTTACTAAGATGCGATTATATATATAGTTTATACCAGCGGGGATTTCTTTAAGACTGCAAGGGAAGCTCGGCTTCCCCTATATGTCAAAAAAATAATGGTCAAATATTTACTATTGTGTTAACATTTTATTGACTAAAAATGCGTTAGAAAACGTTCATCTCAAAGACGAGTTCGTTCAGAATCAGTTACATATAGCAGGTCAGCTGACTCGATTTCCTTCTCATACATTCACGTAGCATCACAGTGCATTTCCCTGTTGAAGCCCAGCATCCATTGACTTCAATGGGGCTGCTCTGATTCTGAACAGTTTTTTTTTTTCAGTGCTTCGAAACTAGACGGTCATTGGATAAATGCTGCGATTATGTCCCGCCCACGGACACTCCGCGTCTCTGGGAGTGAATGGAGGAGTGGGCTGGCCTGGACTCCGGGCTTCTGCCTGATGATTGGAGGGTCTGTCGAAAGGCTGCATCTCCTTTTGATTGACAGCGATTTCATACAATAAAAAGTCGCTGACGCTTAAGCTATTCGAGCTCAGTCCCATTGCGGATTTTTCAAATGTAATTGAAAGACAAACTGCTGAAACCTATTTCTTGTTATTTGCTTGTCGAAATTGCTAGCCAATTTTCATAATACATTTCACACAATTCTACATTTATACCTTTATTATATTATTACTTATTATATTTTTTATATTATTAAAATAATTTAAAAAATATATTAGTAGTAGTAGTATTATTATACTTTATTATATTATTATTTAGACCTTTATTATATTATTACATTTATACAATTATATTTAACTCTGCTGGCCATTGAGAGGACACTGGTCAAGTCACTGGAAAAGACGCCTAGTTGGTACGACAGGGTCACAGAGCATTTTCTTGAAAAGGAACGTAGAATTTACGTATAAATATATGGACAATTTTTATGATGTAGGCCGAAAATGAGCTTCCCGTCTTTGAAAGACCAGCAGCCGCCACTGGTTTATACTCTTTGCTATATACAGAAATGGACCATGGTGAACATATTTAGACTGTTTGTGAACCCTGTTTTGTTTTCAGACAGTTTAAAGGGTACATAACAAACACAGTTTCTACCAATCTCATGTAAATGTTGAATACCTATAGCGTAGTATTGAATCCTTCATATCTCCGATGAGTCTTTAGTTTGATCAGATTTATAAAAGATAGATACAGCTGTACTGGTTCTTTCCAAAAACAGTCGAGCTCCTGGAGGCGTGACGTGGGCGGAGCTAAAGAGTCACAAGCACGGACTGGTTTTAAAATAAAAAAATTTACACTTATGGTGGTCAGCTAAACAAATGTATTTAAACACACACAATACATCGTCACACTTTCCCTGGATAACTTTTGATTTACTAAACATGCGTGTTGTCTTTCCCTCACAACCAAAAACACTCTTCTTTGATGACATTGTTGATTTTGCGGTCTAAAAACAAAATGTCAAATCTTTCTCGAGCTTTTTTTAAACTTTGGCCATGTTTTGGCCATCAGAATGCGTGAAATAGTGTTAGACATCCCCTTTAATATAACTTTCAAAAAAGTCCAGTACAAATGTTACTGCCACTCATCAACAGCAGCTGTCACAATTGCTAGGCGTCAAGAACAATCCTCCATAGGCTAGACAGTCCCATTTAACAACACTCGTTCTGATCTTCGTGACCTTTGAAGGACGCAGCCTCTGAATTGGAACACAGCTCTTGATTAGCTTGTTCAGGTGTGTTTGTTTGGGTTGGAGATAAAATCTGCAGAGCAGTGGCTCTCTAGGACCGGATTTGAGGAACCCAGCTGTACAGATTCACCATATATTTGTACATTACTGTCATTACTGAAATGAACAGGAACAAAAGCCATGTTTGTCCGTTCTCTTTGTTTTTGCAGGCATATCATTCACTGCTTTCCTCGCAGTTTTGGCACTGTTCTCATTGCTTTTATTTGCACTTCCTATTGTTCTGATTTACAGAAGGTAGGATCCTGCTAGAAATTTAAATGATATAAAAGATTTTATACATTATTTGAGATAATTTGTACCTTTTTTTTGTTTTGGTATATGCAGGTGCAAAAAAAACATACAAAAGTGTAAGTATCTTGATATGTTTCTCATGAAGTGATTTAGATAGTTAGATAAAACATGTTTTCACTATTCTTAGTCCATTTGTTTTCTGAAATAGACTGTAAATTTGACTGCAAAACTTTGATGTAAAAGCCAGAAACTAAGCTTTTTTTTGCACAGGCCTATCTAAAGGGTTAATGGTGCCACCTGGTTATCAACAGTAAAAATTACAAATTTTACCTCTTCCCAACAGGGAAAACCACCAACAATCATAAATGCATGATTATATGGTGTCATGGCTTTACAATCAAAAAATGTGGTTATAATGGGGCAATGGGGGCAAAACAGCCACGAACAGTAAATGAGGGAGAAAAAGTTAAAATCTGATGCTGCACAAAAACTAACAATGCATCAAAACCAATGTTGTTTCTAATCTTTGACATTTCCAAGACTGTGATAAAAGGTTAAAAAAAATCCAGTCCACAATCACATTTTATATTGAAAATAAGTCATTTTGTGTGTTTTTTTCCCCCAAATCAGTGACATAATTTATGAATTTGGCAATTAAAGAGTTAAAAACCTGAATTTTTTTAAACATTTAGTAGTTTTGATCAGGACTGAGGTTGATTAATAGATTTATGCAAAAAAAATTGAAAAAAAAATATTTATCTGATACATTTTTACAGCAGTTTAAAGTAGTGGCTGTTTTCAGCCACGAACATAACGAAAGGGTAGTGAATTAGTGAATTTGCCCACAGTGTACTGTTGAGTTTTTGAAAATTTTCAAAGCATTTTCCCAAAATATGTGTCAAAATAAGATTTGTCACCAAAAATCATTCCATTTGCTAAAACACAGAGAAAGTTATGGCCAAATTAAGACTCAAAAATACCCCATAGTGGATGAAAACATCCCCAACAGCACATAAGGGTTAAAACTGAAGATTTTGCAGTGGGGTTAAAAGGGTTAAATGTGTCAAATAAAATAAAAAACAGAGTGAAGCATAATTTAACGGTAATCAACTGTAAATTAATTTACGGCATCAAACTGATTAAAAACAACAGCAATTTACTGGCAACCACAGCTGCCAATAGATTACCGTAAAATCAAGGAAAAACAGTAATATACTGTAAACCGTAACAATCAGATTTACTAAACGGAAGATTTCACTGAAATATTAGTGAAAGTTCATTGAAAAAAGTTATGCTAAGTCAATAACTGAAAAGGAGAGTAAATATTAAATTGAAGTGTTTTATGTGTTTTTGCACAAGATGATACAGGAGAGATCTGTTAGTGTAATTAATTTGTTTTGTGGGTCACCATTGTGCTGGAGAGTAGAGCCTGTGCTTCAGTCAAAGATGAGCAGAGAAACACTGATGTTTTGCTGTCTGTTGCTTATTTAAAAGCAGTAACTGTGTAGTTGCTGATGCAGTGACAATCTCCTTGCTAAGTACTTTAGCACATACATGTGTGCTTTTGTTCGCTAAATACGAACCGCAAAGATTTGAGTTAAAGTTTAATTAATTCACTATTACACATTATGTTTGCAGTTTTATATTAAGAGATATTCCTTTTCAGTGGACTCAAATGAAGTAAGTTCACAGTTGTATCAGTATAAATACTAGTTTTAAAACTTGAACTGTTTGAAGCAATCGGTTTCCCAAATGCAGTGTTGGGAAAGTTCACTTTCTACATGAACTAGTTCAAAGTTCAGTTCACAAATTTTAAAATGAACTAGTTCAGTTCATAGTTCATACTTCAAAATTTTGAACTAAGTTCACAGTTCCAAAAATGAACTAGTTCATAGTTGTTTTTTTCCATGTTGCTGCGAGATATTATTTTTCAAAATGATTGCCACAGCCCATATAGAACCACAGACAATTATTTTATCAGTTTTAACACTGAAGATATGCGTCAGATTTTTCCCATCCTCACCGACCTTGTCATAAAACTCGTTTAAATGATCATACGACGCCTCCTTGCTGCTTTTGTTTTGATTTGTAACGTAAGTGATGAGTCATTCATGAACGATCCATTCATTGCGTCTGTCACGTGACAAATGAACGAAAGACTCGGAAGGTAAAATAATTATTTATGTTCCCTGTAAATGATTTTTGACTGCATTATAATGATTTCTTAATTCAGAATATGATCATGATTGCGTAGGTGGATGTGTTCTGGGAATTTGCCAGTTAATAGTATAACATTTAAAGCCCCTTAAATGAACGAAATGACTCGAAAAAAGATTTGTTCATTTTGATGAACGGGATCGAACAAGAGAGTCAGTAGACACTGGTGGCTGGTGTTGCCAGATTGGGTGTTTTTTCCCGCTACATATTAGGCCGGTTACGGTGTGTTTTAGCCGGGTTTTCGTCTGGAAGTCTCTATAGAAATCTGGCACTCTATTGAACGAAGTTAAACTGAGAGAGCGTGCCGTTCACAGAATGAACGAGTTCACAGTAACGTTCATCAGGCAGTAATACGTTAAGTTCACGTTCACCCAAAATATGAACGAGTTCATGATCTATCGTTCAATGAACGCGTTCAGGCACAACACTGCCCAAATGAGTTACCTTCCATGGTATTTCTACGGTAACATACTGTAAAAAAGGAGAGCTGTAAATTAACGGTAGAGAGCTGTAAATTAACAGTAGGCCTACATTGCTGACAACCACAGTAGATTATATTTACCGTTATTTTACAGCGCACTGAAACTGGGCTAATACTGCAGTGTTACACATGATGAGTGCTTCATTGCTTTCAGAACAATGTTATGTTGTGAGTGAATTATCATAAAGCTAACAGAGTAAGTACAAGTTCACAGCTCATGTATTAATGCATTTCAGGAAACAAACCAAGATCAGGACATTTATGCCAATGTGTCAAGTGCAACAAAAAGCCATCAGTGTCAGTCAAATACATATGAAAATAAGGAGACCTGCACAGTTAACCCTGAATGCACATTCAAAAAGAATCTCTCCTACGAAGACATTTACGCAAATTGTTGAAGTGAGAAGTGGAATATGGATCACCACTGAACAATTAGTCTACTTCCTGCATGCCAGTAATGATCATTTTAATAAGCATCAGCATATTCAACTTCCCATCTACAGTATTATGTTCAGAACTATATTGTTGCTACTTTCTTTCTCCTTTTTCTCTTCCAATAATTATAATTCAACTCTGAATACTTATCTGTATTCATATTATGTTTCTATTTTTGTTTTTGTGATACATTCACTTTGCTCAATTAAAGAATTTAAAGGCTCCATGAAATCAAACTTGAGTTCCTTTTTTTTTAAATGGAATATTGCATTATTTATTACAAATGATTTACCTGTGCACCATAATTTATTTATTTTAATTAATCATTATTAGCATCATTATTTTTTTTTAATTGATGTGCCCTCGTAATCTTTAATAAGAATTTCTTGCCAAATCTCTTCTCTGATGAGTGTTTATTGCCTCAAAGGTAAATTACCTTTACTCACACAAACTGTCACTCACATGAAATCACAGCAATAGCAAACCACTTCCATTTCATGCCAAATGGGTAATTTTTTCATTCTTTCATACACTAAGTAGTAAAGATCATTTAGATCTTATGTGATTTACACTTATTTACACAAGCAAAGTACAAATGCCCCCAGAACATCCTGGAGTTAAGAGCCGTTCAGGCAGATATACAGAACAAATGGCGGTGAATGTTAGGCCATAAACATTATATGCAAGTATACGAAACAAAGAACCAAATGGTTGGCCAGTGCATAGAATAAAGAATAAAAGAATAAAGTGGTGGTGCCACCACACCTTGTGATCTAGGGGGCGATAGAGAGTTCAATCTCTGTATAAGTCCGGAGGAGATGGTCTTGGTTCAGTAATGAGTCTTATGGGGATGACACAGGATAATACCTGCGTCCCCTGGGTCAGAAAACCTCTCTGCATGAGAAGACAACAGGCAGGGCTGAGGCAGGTAAAGAATAGTATAGAAGGATAATGTGAACAAAAAACAATCACAAGAACCTCAAACAGAGGTTAAAAGAATTGTCTGTACGTTAGTCTGTGTTTTATACGCTGTCGTTTCAGTGGGGTGTTTGCATTTTCGAAAAAAAATAAATAAATCTGTTGCACTGACAGACTTTAGAATACGGATAGCCTATTTTGAACTGTTTTTGCTGTAGTATTATAATAGGATGAGTTTATTTCTTCATTTGCTTTTTAAAAACTCTGAAGAGAACACCCAACAATTACAGCATTAAACAGACGACACGAGTCATGCATATTGTAGGACTTTAAGGACATATTATAGGTATAGAAATAAATAGAAATAATCGTTTTTGTATGTATACAATATTAATTTATTATTAATTTAATTAATATAGTCACTTCCGGTCGGGAACGCTCATGCAGTCTAGACGTGAACTTTCTGAGGAAGGACAGTGAATATTGTAGTTCAGCACCAGGAGGCACTACAAGTAAAATAATCATCTCTCTAAACTCCACAACCAGTTGAAAAAAAAAATAGTTACAATTTTAATGATTAATATAAACAGACTAAATGTAAAATTATCTTAAAATATCAGACAGACCAAAAACTTGATGTCAACAACCAGTGGAATTTCTCAAGCCAGTAATTGCATGAAATTGCTGTGAATTTTTTCAAAAAATTAAAGCAGAATTTTGCACTATTTTACAGTGAAACTCACCAATAAGAATCATATAATTATGTAATTACAATAAGAGACAGAAACAAATATTACAGAATATAATTAGACGACTGAAAATAAGCTCTAAAATATTGTGCCCAAGAAAACAACACAATCATTACGTGTTCGGAATCAACACATTAAGACAAAATATAACTTTTCATGTTACATTTTCCCCTGTCATTTATTGATGTAAACTGACAATATGGATTCTAAATAAGTTTGGTAATAAAGTCTCTGAGACTGTCACATTCTCACAGAATAATTACCACCAGGGTTCTCATACACCGATGCACTCAAACAACCTTACAAAAAAATTTAAAAAAAATAAATAGCCCCTGGGGAAATTAATGAGCAAATATTTAAAAACAGCCCGTTCACAGTTATTAGTGCCTCAGTTCATGAGAAACAATCAAGCTATCAACATGTACAGTACCATTTGACCTCATAAATCCATACTTGAACTGTAAAACCTAAGACTGAAAGTTACTAAACTAAATGAGTACATTTAACTTATTTTTTTTTAAAAGTTAGTTTAACTTAATAAAATATGTGATATTAACTCAAAAACTGCAATGTATTAAGCAGGACTTAAACCGAATAAGTTATGAATAACCTATTTGTTATTTTAGCTTTTAAATTTTATTTTTCAAGAAATTACTTTTGTATAAGGAGATGAAATAAACACTTAAATAAATACATTTAACATTTTCTGCTTCATTTGAAGCCTACATTTAGGTCTCTCTATGGCGTTCTCCCTCACGCACCGGAAAACCCCGCGTATTTATTTCAATCTGCCCATCCCCCACAGCTCAGCTCACACACGAAGTAACTCGGAGTCGGAACAGAATGGCGGCCATGGAGAGATTTAACAGGTAAGCACGGCAAAATGCTTCGTCCTCTTTAGAGCACTTGTACGTTTAACGTTGTATTGTCGTTACTCTTCATCTTAAGAAGACCAACTAGCTAAAGTAACGTAGGCTACTAACTACTGTAATAAGACTAAGTAATGCCATTTATGTCACGTCACAGAAACGCCAAGCCAACGCGACATTGCATTTAGCAACCACTTATAGATTTTTTTTAATCAGCGGCAGTAAGTTAGTTGTACTGTGAGTACACGACAGTTTTGTCACTGGAACAGTAATTTATATGTGTGTGCGTTTTGTCACATTTTTACAGAGCGTGTCCCGCGCAAATTTGGATATTTATCAGTGAGGACGAAACTGACTGACTCCACTAGTGCTAACGTTAACCGTCATTCACACGGCAAAAACTAAAGAAATAGGTAACGTTAATACAAGCTGACATACTCTGTTATTTATTATGTTGTGAGTAAACCACAGAAGTGGAAAATTAATATTTTTTGTGTTTTCTCATTTTAGCGTAAACAAACGTGTCCCGCGCAATTTTGGATATTGTGAGGAGACTAGCAGCTATAACGTTATCGTCCACCGACCGACATTTACCCGGCAAAAACTAAATAAAAAAGGTAATACAAGCTGACCTATTTCTTCATTTATAATGCTGTGAGTAAACTTAAGTTTTTTCAGTGGAAGATTAATTAATTTCTGTGTGTTTTCTCACATTTTTGCTTAGACAAAAGTGTCCCGAGCCATTTTGGATCATTTTCAGTGATTGAGACTACCATCCACCGCCCGTCATTCACATGGCAACAACTGCAGAAATAGGTAATACAAGCTGACTTATTCCTTTATTTATTATGCTGTGAGTAACGTAAACCAATTTTTTGACAGTGGAAAACTAATTAATATTTTGTGTTTTTTCTCACATTTTGTCATAGACAAATGTGTCCCTTGGGCAATTTTGGATATCGGTGAGGAGACTATCAACCACCGACCGTCATTCATACGGAAAAAAAAAAAGGTAATACAAGCTGACATATTTCCTCATTTATAATGATGAGTAAACTACAGTTTTGTCAGTGTAAGAGTAATTCATATTTTTGTGTTTTCTCACGTATTTGCATAGACAAACGTGTTCCGTGCAATTTAGGGTCTAGTGAGGAGACTGACTGACTATCCTCCACATCGACTGTCATTCACGTGGCAAAAATGAAAGAAAAAGGTACTACAAACTGACCTATTCTATTTATTATGCTGTGAGTAAATTACATTTTTGTCAGTGGAAAATGTATTAATTATTATTTTTTTATTTTTTTTTATTTTTTTTTCACAGTTCAAAATAGACAAACGTGTCCTGCGCATTTTTGGATCTATTTCAGTAAGAAGACTGACTGACTATCCTCCAGTGACTGTCATTCACATGGCAAAAACTAAAGAAAAAGGTAATTTCCCAGGGAAAGCAAGAACTGAGAACTGATAAGAATGTAAAATGTGCACCTTGAAATGCAATGTAAGTCATTTTGGATCTTGTCAAATCTAGTTGTACTGTCAATCTCAAAGCTCTTTTCCATTTTAGATGTGTTTGTGTGTTTTTATAGTGAAAACAAATGCTGCCGCTCAGTCTTTTTGCCACTTAGCCGACGGTGACGTCACGCATAACCTCTATTCTAGCATTTATGCTGTGAGTAAACCAGTTTTGTCAGTGGAAGATTAATGTTTTTTTTGTTTGTTTGTTTATTCACAGTTCGCCAGACAGAAGTCATGTGCAGTTTTGTATTTTGGACAGTGAGGAGACTGACTGACCATCTTTCACAACATTCATCACTGAGAACCTTTTGTAAAATAAATTATTTTTCAATAAATACTATTAATAACTGCATCCTTTTCTTTGACCATTTCTTTATACCAGGGTTCCTCAAACTCGGTCCTGGAGGGCCACTGTCCTGCAGAGTTTAGCTCCAACACTGATCAAACACACCTGAGCAAGCTAATCAATGTCTTCAGGATCTCTAGAAACTCACAGCTAGGTGTGTTTGATCAGGGTTGGAGCTAAACTGTGCAGGACAGTGGCCCTCCAGGACCGAGTTTGAGGAACCCTGCTTTATACCAATGTTTTTCCTTTGTCTTATAAAACTTTATTAATTTGAGTTTAATCAACTTAAATCATTTACCGCAATCGGTTTCCTAAAACCATTTGAGTAGCTATATAGTTGTTATGACTTGATTAGATTTATTAAATGAACTCAAACCAGTTAGTTTAAATGGTTTAAATTACTTTAAAAGTTTAATGGAATGAACTTAAAATATTCAAGTTACATATACTCAAAATGAATGACTAAACGAACACTAAATTATGAGTGAATATGACTCAATATATATAAGTTCACAATACTCATATGTATTTATTTTAAAACTTAAATGGTTTGCCGCAATTAGTTTCCTTAATCGGTTTGAGTTGAGTTAACTTGTTGGGTTTTACAGTGAAGTAATCATTAACCTAATCCAAATACCACAAAAAATGAAAGTACTGAAATCAATACGTCATTTGGATGAGGCCTACCTCGAGACAAATACTGACGAGAAAAGAGTAATAAGTAGATAACTTTACCTAAATGTCCTCTGTATGCCAACAAAACAATGCTACCAGTGAAATGGCAATGATTAATGTTAGAAAAAAGGAAAATAATTCAAGTTTCCATGCAAACTTGTATTGGCCATCTCAGTCAGTAGGGATTGGTAACTGAATTAATAGTTTTAACAGTCTATTTATAAATTAACTTTATTATTAACTTAGTAAAATGCTAGCTCTATTGTATCAGTCAGGACTCTGTGTAAATATTGTTGCTAAATTTACAATGCTTGTGTAAAGTTTCTAATTTAGCTTAACTAATAGTTTGTCAATTGTGTGCTTTTTGTATTATTGTAGTGTGTGTCGCGTTCTTTAACGGTCCGTCTGGAAACAAAGATGCTGTGATGTCAAACCCCCTCATGGAAGAAGAACGCCTTCGTGTTTACAACTGTGACAATAAGTACTTATCAGGATAAAAAAAAATGCTTGATTTTCAAAAGTATGTGAAGGATGTAAAGTTCACAGCATAGATTCTTTAAAATACGTCCAAGAGTTTCACACCGGTCTGTTATTGTGGGGACATCAGTGTTACATTTTCACGCCCCTAAACATAACGAGGAACAAAGAGAACTGTGATTGGTTGATTTACATGTCAGTCAGACGGCCTCTGGGTGGTCTTTGGCCAATGAAAGCTGCTATGGAGTCCAGAGACACTCTGCCGTCAGTCTGAAAGACATATTTCAATGCAAAAGTTTTGCGACCGAATGCACAGTTTCTCAGGTAATTGCAAACTTTTGCATTCTCTTGAAAAAGTGTTGCATTCCCCTGATTAACTGAATTTGCTCGCAGAAGTGTTCAAATATAGTTTGAGTCAATGCAAAGTTTCTCAGGGGAATCCAAAGGTTCTATTAGCAAACACAAAAGCATTAAAATATAATTTCTCATATTTTTACATCACCAAGTCCTTGTAGAGACCCCGTAGGAACGACATGTGGTGGAGTAAATAAAAAACACCAGGTTCCTTTAAAATGTTGAAATTTTTTTTTTTTGAGTGAAAGCAAAGTTGTTCGAGGGAATGCAAAGGTTTTGCTAGTGAACACAAAAAATCTATCAAAATAGAATTTTTCTCCAATCTCATATTTATTTCATCAGCATAGGGGCTTTCCTCTGTATGCCAACAAAACAGTGTTACCAGTGAAATGGCACTGATTAATGTTAGAAAAATGGAAAATAATTTAAGTTTCCATGCAAACTTGTATTGACCATCTCAGTCAGTAGGGGATAGTGACTGAATTAATGGTTTTTAGTGTCTATTTATAAATTAACTTTTTATTTATTTATTATTAACTAAGTAACATGCTGGGCCCTATCTTGCACCCAGCGCAATTGACTTTGTACACCGACGCATGTATCATTCCTATTTTGCACCCGCGCACAGCGGACTTTTCCCTCCACAGACGCACGTTGGTAAATTAGGAAATGAACTTGCGCTCCCGGGGGCGGTTCAGCGCAAAGAGGAGGCGTGTTCTGGCGCAAACGTTCCCTGGTGCTATTTTGCAGGTTTAGAAAACAATTCCGCCACTGACCAGGAAAAACCTAGTCTAAAGTCAGTGGCGTTGCGCATGTTATTCATATGCTATTTTAAAGGCGGACGCCTGTTTAACCGAAGCTAATTTGGGTGGGTTTCTCCCATCCCCAATGTAACTTCTCTGTCTTTTACGGCCCTGACGAGAACGTCGGTCTCCTCGGCTGTGAACCGCTCCTGGCGTGCGCCTGGCAAATCCACCGTTATAATAGCAAGCCGCCATGGAACAAGCGCGCCTGCTCTTAAAGGGAATGTGAGATGTCGCTCTGATTGGTTTATTTCACGTTACGCCCAAACCACACCTATGAATAATGAAGCTACTTCAGACCAACCCATTTTAGATTTGCGTCGGGCACAAGAGTCATTTATCCCGCCGATATAATAGCAACAGCGCCCGAGATCCGCTCACAAAGTTACTTGCGTTTTGCGCTTGATACTTGCGTTTCAGATCGTTAAAATAGGGCCCGCTGTCTTTATTGTAACAGTCAATTAATTATTGCTTAATTTTCAATGTTTTTTTAACCAGCATGTTAAAAAAAGCTCTGGAGTGGACCCGTGGGCTTAAGCGGGCTCTGGAGTGGACCCGTGGGCTGAAGCGGGCTCTGGAGTGGACTTGTGGGCTCTGGAGTGGACTCGTGGGCTGAAGCGGGTTCTGGAGTGGACTCGTGGGCTGAAGCGGGTTCTGGAGTGGACTCGTGGGCTGAAGCGGGCTCTGGAGTGGACTCATGGGCTCTGGAGTGGACTCGTGGGGTCTGGAGTGGACCCGTGGGCTGAAGCGGGCTCTGGAGTGGACCCGTGGGCTGAAGCGGGCTCTGGAGTGGACTCGTGGGCTCTGGAGTGGACTCGTGGCCTGAAGCGGGCTCTGGAGTGGACTCGTGGGCTCTGGAGTGGACTCGTGGGCTCTGGAGTGGACTTGTGGGCTGAAGCGGGCTCTGGAGTCGACTCGTGGGCTCTGGAGTGGACTCGTGGGCTCTGGAGTGGACTTGTGGGCTGAAGCGGGCTCTGGAGTCGACTCGTGGGCTCTGGAGTCGACTCGTAGGCTGAAGCGGGCTCTGGAGTGGACTCATGGGTTGCAAGGTTATTTTCATTAACGAAAACTTAAACTAAGACTAAAAAGATTGGTCAAAAAACAAACAAATAAAATAACTAAAATAAAAATGTCATAATAAATGAAAAACTAAAACTAAACAAAACTAACAACACTTACTGAAAAACTAACTGAAATAAAATAATAATTAGCAACAATTATGCTCTTATATGGTGCTGTTATTATCTTTGTTTTTACAAAACATTTTCTGCTAATAATATTATCCATGTGCAAACATTTCCCCACAACGTAGGGAATACCAAGACAACACACCCTCACTCTCAGGGCCTTTCCAAATACCCACACTTGTAGTCTTTGCACTTGAGCGCTTGTCTACTTACATGACGTATTTCCTGTATCTGACACTTTAAGTGTTAAAGTAGGCGTGAAGACCGCAACTGTGTGTAGAACTTTTTATTACTCGATGGGACACATTTATAGTGTTCCAAAAATGCAAATGTTTACAGAGCTTTATTTGATTTTCAATAGTTTGCATTTTAAAAGAAACTTCTAAATGTCTGGTCAGTAGTCCCTATGTAACAGAAGACAGAATTTAAATTTGTGGTGCTTTTAATTAAGTGACAAAAAGCAGTTGCAAATGTTGTACAAAATACACATAGCCTACTCATCTTTGCACCAATAAAATGACATAAATGACACTTTAACCATTTGTTTTACTTCCAAATTACATGTAATATCTAATTAATTTAACTTACAGTGGAATGCAAAGTGTGGGGATTTGGAAAGACCCTCACTCTCACACTCACTCTCACACTGCCTTCACAGCAGGTTGTGTTTGCTGTAGATGACTTGAAATGTTTTGTTGTTTTTTGGATGTACCAGTGGTCACACTGCTTCATTGTAAACCAGGTATGTTTAACAAGATTTAATCTTTAATATGAATGAGTTTATCTGAATCTTTCATAATTCGTACTCTTATACTTGCTGGACTTGCTTCTGATCGTGACACATATACATTTTGTGTTGCTTAACTGTTGCACAGTTTTTAGCTTCCTGCATCGCTCCACAGCAAGGTTTCGTACTTTTGAGGCCAATGTTCTATAAATAGTGTGAATAAATATTTCACTTCTGCTTTTTGCATAAGACATTTAAGTGAAAGACATTTGACATTGTCAAATCAAACTCTAAATCAATTGTGTAGGTTTGGTTTGAGATGTTTGTTGTGAGAAACTAATCGGGGAACTACTGTTTCCTTTCGAGAACGGTCACTTCGTATTGCGTAGCTAATGCGCAGTGGGGAAAATAATTTAAAACGCAGTGCAGCTGCACAGCGAACACAGCAGAGCATCTAGCTCACCCAGCACTTCCCTTTCCAGGCACTACTTCAGCCGCGGAAGAAGAAGCGCTGCAGCCAACGACCCGAGCACATCCCCGCATGCCTCGCTTTCTCCATCTCAGTCTCCTTTGCCGGTTCTGTTCACTCAGGCAGACCAACGCCCCCCTCTTCAAGTGGCAGGTCTCGTCTCCTTCGGCGGGTCGGACAAAGAACGCAACGACAGCCTCTCCATCGCTGCGTTTGAGGTAGAGTGGTCTGGCAGTCTCGTAGTCTGGTGCTAGCGCTGCTGCTACCGGGACTAATTCAGATGCTGAGATGCTGCGTATCCTCACTGTGGCCGTTTCAGACCTCGGTCTCGAATGGGCTTCGCCTGAGGAGCCACCTAGAAGTCGGCTGAATGGATGGTTTCTGCCTGGGCGCCGGCAGGCCCCCCATCACAAGCCAATACCTTTTTTCCCTGAGGTCCACGAAGAACTCAAGAAATCTGAGTACGGCTGAATGCCGTACTCAGCACGCAAGAGCGCTTCTACTTCCGCCACGCTCTCCTCTGTTGATGGCGTGGCGGAAAAAGGTTACAGTAAGCTTCCTCCGCTCGAAGAAGCAGTTGCCGCCCATCTATGCCTGCCCACTGCTGTTGGCTGGAGATCCAGAGCAGTTCACCCTTCTAAGCCCTGCCAAAATACTTCAGCCCTAGCTGGACGCGCTTTCTCTGTTTCTCTCTCGTGCTCGAGCGCCATCTGTGGCTCACAGACATCAAGGAGGCGGATAAAACAGCTTTCCTCGACTCACCTATCTCCAGCACCGGTCTCTTTGGCCTGGCTGTGAAAGGGTTTTCCGAGAGATTCACCGAAGCACAGAAGTCTTCACAAGCTATGAAGCACTTCCTGCCTAAGCGCTCCAGCTCTGCTTCAAGCCGCCATAAGAGCATGCCGCCTCCCCAGCCAGCAAAACCAGCGCCTCGGGTCTCTCAGCCTCGCCCTGCGGCTGATACCCGTCATCACTCAAGATCAGCTAAGCGCTACCCGCTGCCCCGGCGTCAAGGCCAGCGACCTCGCGTTGCCTGAGCCGCCGAAACCCTCCTAGCCACAGGAGGAAAGAGAGAGGGTCCGAGTCTCGCTCTAGCCGGACCGTCCTCGAAAAAAGTTTGTTTAGATCTCGCAGCTCCCTGTTCAGTTCAGGTGGCTGGAGATTGTTATATTGTAGTCAATGGGCCTGTTGCACTGCACATACAAACAAATGCTGTTTTCACAGCGACCCAAATAAAGCACAAAAATAGTATTTTTCACACACGTCCCTCTTCACTAGGCGGCCCTCCCTCAGTTGTCACTCTGTCTCTGTGTCGGGCCTGTCACAGCCCAGAAGAGAAAATGTGCACAAAACACAACTTAAGGGTATCAGGTCCCCCTATGCTAGGTGGCCCAGCCCCAATGTGTATTCAGACCCTAGCCACAAGGGCCCAGGCCTGGCAAGCTATCCCCAGAGTGTCGAAATGGGTTTTGAACATTATAAAGCTCCAATTCGCTCGCAGACCCCCGCGGTTTCAGGCGGTCATCGAGACCTCGGTGAGAAGCGATGTGGCTCACTTGCTTCGCACCAAAGTGCAAAATCTGCTAGCAAAAGGGGCGATAGAATTAGTCCCCCCCGCGCTGAGCCGCGCTGCTTTTACAGCCGCTACTTCCTTTTACCAAAGAAGGATGGTGGCACTCGCCCTATTCTAGATCTGAGACATCTGAACAAAGCTCTCATGAGACGGCCGATCAGAATGTTAACAACCAAACAAATCCTCGTGCAGGTTCACCCGGGGGATTGTTTTTTTTACGGTGGATCTGAAAGACGCGTACTTTCACATTAAGATAACGCCCATTCACAGGCCATTCTTGAGATTCGCCTTCGAGGGGCAGACTTGTCAATACACGGTCCTACCGTTCGGTCTGTCCCTAGCACCTCGTACTTTCACGAAGTGCATGGACGCAGCGCCCATTCTACGAGAGGCATTGTCATGGTTTATGAATTCACTGACTCTTCCTGTGTGTATGTGTGGGTGTGGCTGCTGATTACCACTCATCTGATCATCAGCGCCAGCTGCGACTGATCAGCCTTGTCTATTTATACTCATGTCCTTTGTCCTGTTGTTGTCAGATCGTTGTTTGGTTTCCCCGTGTCGTGTTTATTGTCTACTGACTTGTGGTCGCATCCTCGTGTTTGGCGTGGGGTTCCTGCTTTCCTGCACGTTCCGTCCTGGTTTATTCTCTCATCTGGAGACCTGTGGACCGCGCCCTGATTCCTGGATTCTGTGGATTGCCGTCCACATTTGCAAGATTTTATAATATAGAGGTTCCTTGCCTGCAGGCTTTAGTCCTCTCAGTATGATAATTAGACCCAACGATGTCCGGTCTTATCAGTCTATTATTACTGTCCATAAGCACAATTGTTCTGGGACTTATGTTGGAGCGAGCCTGGCTCTTATGCTCCAGTCCCTTATTCATGAAACCCAACTCAGGTCTGGTTACTGTCACTATGTTGGGGTTTATTATGGCTTGTTTCTGTGAGCCTCGGGGTGCTCCCTAGGCTCCAGTTGTTGCAGCCAGTTGCTAATGGTGCGGTGTTTTACATTGCGTCCCCACTGCGTATTAGCTACGCAATACGAAGTGACCGTTCTTGAAAGGGAACATACTCGGTTACTAATGTAACTTCGGTTCCCTGAGAGTAAGGAAACGATATAATCCATTCATTAATTATATGTTTAATTCATGTATAAATTAATTTACTCACCCTCGCCACACGTCATTCCAAACCAGTATGACTTTATTTCTTCCGTGGAACATTAAAGGAGATAAAAGTGTATAATAGATGGTTTGAAATAAACAAAAATATTTTTTTTTCTGTAGTCATCTAAAAGTGTTAAAAGCATGGACTGTTTTTTCTGCTATTTTGTTTAACTTCAAATTTTCTTGGTTGCATCAACGCACAATACAAACCATAAAAAATAAAAAATAAAAAGTGTGATAAAAAAAGAGCTAATGCCGCAAGGACCACAGCAGGGGTTTTGTTGGTTTGTTTGTTTTGCCATAATTCAAAAGCCTTTAAGCCCGGTTTCACAGACAAGGATTAAGCCAGCATTAGGCCTTAGTTTAATTAGGGCATTTAAGTGCCTTAGATAAAAACGTTACTGGTGTGGATCTTGAGACAAAACAATAGCAGTGACGTATTTTAGGATATGTCAGTGCAAGTTGCTTTCAGTTAAAACAGCTCCAACGTGTATTTTAGTCTGAGACTATAGGCTATATCTTAACAGTTTATAACATCAAGAGCAAGATCAGGGTATTAGGTTAGGCAAAAATATTAAAACAGTTGGCATATCACCAACACTGCAACAGTATGAATTTATGCAGTAGAAACAATAACATATGTGGCTACAATGTAACAAATTCCTCTGTAATAGGTTATTTTTCATCCCATCCTGCTCTTTTCATTCATCTCTTGGATTCTTGTTCTTTCTGATGTTTTCATTTCTTTAACTGGGAACTCTTGATTTCTATGCACACCAAAGTCCTGGCTGAAACCTTAAACACGAAATGAAATAAATGAGAAAAACATTTTACTTCTGCTTTTTGCATTGAAGGCGTTATCAAAATATCTTGATCAGAGCTTGCAACATATTTATCTGATTCAAATGAGAAAAGTAAAGGTCACTCTTATCTGGGTCGCTGTAGTCTCATGAAAATCTATTTGAGGTAAACTATCAAATGTGTTTTAAATGAGAAATTATTTAACTGTCAAGACAAATGACTATAAAAAAAGATGCTACATTTAATCTTCATTATTTCTACACATCAGGTGATTCTCAGAATGATTGCTGCAGATTTTCTTGTATTCAGCACCATTCTATCAGGTTGGTCTTTTTTTATGTTTTCATTAAGAATATAATTGAACTAACAAAGACCTCAACCTAAAAAAAATTTTTTTTTAAATTGGACACTAATGCCATACTTGAAAATGTCTGAAATTCATTTAATTAGATCAGCAAACAAATAATGCAATCAAATAACACTTTACAATAAGGTTTCATTAGTT
This sequence comes from Abramis brama, assembly GCF_963993115.1. Lineage (NCBI taxonomy): Eukaryota > Metazoa > Chordata > Actinopteri > Cypriniformes > Leuciscidae > Abramis > Abramis brama. The sequence continues at coordinate 6,162,124 of NC_139971.1, forward strand.
AACATTAACATTTAACATGGACTAAGAATGAACTATACTTCTACAACTATTAATCTTGACTAATGTTCATTTCAATATTTACTAGTACATTATTCAAATCAAAAGTTGTATTTGTTAACATTAGTTGATGCACTGTGAACTAACGTGAACAAACAATGAAAAACTGTATTTTTATTAGCTAACATTAACAAAGATTAATAAATACTGTAACAAATGTATTGCTCATTGTTAGTTCATGGTAGTTAATGCATGTTTATCATAGACTCCTAAAATTAAAGGTTCCAAAAAGGTTCATGGAACCAAAGATGCCAAACCTTTATTTTTAAGAGTGTATATGAAGTGTACATCTGCTCTATTGTGACAACCAGAAAGTTCATTTTGAAACCTAACAAGCTTCATTGAGTGAAATGCGTTGACTGAAAAGTGTGCTTGTGCTATTTTCTTTCAAGTAAATCTAGGCTATATAGTCTATAATGCGTACATGTAGCCTATAAATTGTTAATTGTGGCATAATTGTCAAAATATTTTTGAGGGACAATGTATATATAGGCCTATAGATTTTTATTACATTTCATTATAGCACATTTGTATTCCAGCTTCTTGGTGTAATGGCATGGAAATGTCGGTCCCCAAAACCCTAAACGCCACCAGCGGCTCCTGCCTTTTGATTCCCTGCCGATTTGAAATTTCAACGGAGAATGAAAAATATCTTGATCTTTCACCAAATGCAACCTGGAGACGAGGATCTCTGTGGTCACTCTATGATACAGAGGCTTTTACCGACGCTCAGCGACAGAAGGAACCTCTGATAAAGGTGGTGGGGGACTTACGAAAGAAAAACTGCACTTCTGTCATGATGAATCTCACCAGCCTGCATTCAGATCGCTACTTCTTCAGGTTTTCATCTGAGGGGTTTAGTGTGACTGCAACTAAAGCTGTGCAGATAAAGGTGTCAGGTAAGGCAGTGCAAATGTTCCAATAAGAATCAGACATTACTTTTCAGCTTAAGCGGTTTGTGGCATTACATCTTTGAAAAATGTTCAGAGTTTTACGGAGCACATAGTAGCCTAGCTATAAGCAACTTACATTTTAGGTCAAACATTGCCACTAATTTTGTGTACTTTTGCTCCCAAAACACATAGTTGTGTTTTGTTTGTGTTGGAGCACCAAAATTGTACATACATTGATGGAAATCAACCCGCGGCAAAACTTTTTTTTTTCTGCGGCAACAGCTCATCCTCTCCTCGGGTCATTTTGACCTGAAATATTAACATTTTTATGAATTGAGTGTTCATCGGAGTGGACCAAGACCTTAGGACTTTTGTCACACTTAAACTTGTAATACACACAAAAATTGTAATACAATAAAATTGGTTGTAATAAAAATAGTAGGCTACCAAATCCTTCCCTCACGGGTCAATTTGACCCCCATAGGAATCAATGAGAAAATGGAGACTTTTTTAATATTTTATTTGTCTAAAATAATCCAGAACAAACACACACAAATGAAGGCATGAGTAAAACCTAGAAGAATATTTGAATATGCTGATTTTCATTCAGAATATAAAAAAACTGTTACAGCTCCAAAAATACTGTTAATAATTTCACCATTCATTTTGCATTTGTGTGGGGGTGCGTTGTTCTGCATTGTAAATCCCTGCTGTCCACTTTACTGACTTTAATTATTGCAAAATAAACCACTTCAGTATAAACCACTTCACCCCCCCCCCCCACCCCCCCCCCCCCACCCCCACCCCCACCCCCACCCCCCACCTTATCAGTGCAATCATGATCTCCTTGGCTGCCATGATGGCTTTTTTTCAAGGAGGAAAACAAAAGTGTTCAAAGGGGTGAAAACCACTTCAAATCGGGTCATGTAGTTGAGTGTAGCGTTTCCGAGGGTCAGCTTGTGGGTTTTGTAAGGGCCAGCATGAGGGACAAGACTTACAAAGTTGTGGTGAGTTTTGCAGGGAGGTTGGTAACGTTAGTTAGCATTATCATTCACTTTAGCTAGGCTACTGTAGCCATGGTATGAGTCATATCAAGCATTTTATGATGCCACTGTCAAAACAATATTTAGCCTAGGCATACCTCTTCATGCATTTACTGAACATTTGTGTAATAATTCATGGCAAGTTAATAAACTGAATATGATGGTGCTCCAAGAGCAGACCATGCACCGGTCCATGCATCAGACCGGTGACGTGGTGCACTTTCTGGTTTGCTGACCATCACTTTTTAATTTTCAGCAGACACACCCAAAATGAGATATTTTGACCTGATTTAGCAGGGTTATGCATTAATGAGTTATTTTGTATTTAAGTGAAATAATGTGAAGAATGTGCTTATTTATATTAAAATTATTTATAAAATCTAATAATTTAGAGGTAAAAAAAAGTGCATTAAATGCATTAAACCTTATCAAATTATATAAGCTTTCTGGACAAAAATAATAATTAGACTTTTTTTATTTCTTCTCATGACATTCTCACATCCTTATTAATGCTTTAAGCTTTTATTAAATTTTATTAAAAGCTTTTATTTAAGCTTTTATTTTAAGCTTTATTTTCAAACTCAAGTAGGGAACAATAATCTGCATATGAAAATATACACAATTACACAAATAACAATTAAATCTCCAGCCGTATATCTATCTCTTTGTGTAGTACTGTATATAGGCCTATGTTAGGTTGCAACTGCAGCTCACGTGAATGAACTAGTTGATACAGGAAATCAGTAGCCTTAATAAAGAGGCTAACTTTACAAAAATACTAAACTTAAATGTATTTAAATACAAATTTCATAAAATAGTATTTTGTATTTCAAATGGGCCTAGGTATTTTAAATACTGCCCATCCCTACCCTTGGTTTGTTACTGAATGAATCAGCATCTTTAAAGACTTTGCCATGGCACCTTATGCTGCCTTAAGATACTTCACGATATGGAAAAACAAAAAGTTTTCATTACACAGTCATTCACACAGACACTTCCTATGTTAGCTGTTCTTAGCTGCGAACTAGATCAGACACGTCTGAGTTCAGCTTTTCCAAAAGTCTTTATCAATTGTACTGTTATCTTATCAATTAATTGAGAAATGTATCCTATAGCAACTGTAAAAAAAACTGTAATATTACCTAATTACACGTTAACAAGGGCATCTTGAAATAAAGTGTAATTATTTGTAAATGCTTCGAGTTTCTATACAAATGAATACCATTACCATCACTCTTTCTCCTCTCCATATCCTGATAGATTCGTTGGCTGCGCCTGAGCCGTATGTGATTGTGCCGGGACTCAGGGAGGGTGAGGTGGGGAATCTGACTTGCACTGTTCCAGCGCCTTGCCCCAGTAACACTCCAAATGTAACATGGGATCCTGCATTTGGTGGGAACATAACACAATGGACACAGCTGAATGCTGATGGGACACAGAATGTTTCTGCCATTTTGAATTTCGTCCCTTCGTTCCACCATCATGAGCTGAAAGTGAACTGTGTTTCCATCCATCTGCTAGACAGACAGGACAAACCCCTGCTCAGCCACAAGACCGTCATCCTCAATGTGGAGTGTGAGGTTTTAACCCAACACAGTTTGCAGCTTTTCTCTTTTTATGGTCATTCTGAAAATACTCAGTTTCTTCTCTTTCTGGCCCACAGATCCTCCTAAGGAAACACAGATCTCTGTTACAGGCTCAGTCTGGATTGGTAATAATGTAACCCTTACCTGCCAAAGTAATGCCAACCCTCCAGCGGTCCACAGGTGGTTCATGAAGAAGGAAGGTATAGTGGAAGAAGTGGGTGCCTCGCGTGTGCTTTCCTTTACTGCGACCCATAATAATAGTGGGGAATACATTTGTGAGGCACAGAACCTACATGGTGCAGGGAACTCCACGATCCTACAGATCACTGTCCCAGGTCAGTCTGTGCTTGAGACGGAAGAGCAGGGTTCCCCAAATCCTGTCCAGGAGGGCTACTGTCCTGCAGAGTTTAGTTCAGATCCTAATCAATCTCACCTACCTGCAATTTTCCTAGTATCTAGTAGTACCTACTCTAAAGACCTCAGCTGTGTCCCAATTCAGAGGCTGCATCCTTCAAAGATTGCATTCGAAGGCCATTGCTCCAAATGCGTCCTTCATTTCCCATGAAATGAAGGATACAACTCTTTGTGTGCTGGTGACGACAGGATTGTTTTGAGAGAATTTGCTGAATTACACTTTTAAACATAAACATTGGGTTTCAGCTTACTCATCTAATGATGCAAATGTAAAAATAGAACGAAAAACTCTAAAGCAGTTCAAATGTTGACATATCTTACTAAGATGCGATTATATATATATAGTTTATACTCTTTGCTATATACAGAAATGTACCATGGTGAACATATTTAGACTGTTTGTGAACCCTGTTTTGTTTTCAGACAGTTTAAAGGGTACATTACACACACAGTTTCTGCCAATCTCATGTAAATGTTGAATACCTATAGAGTAGTATTGAATCCTTCATATCTCCGAAGAGTCTTTAGTTTGATCAGATTTATAAAAGATAGATACAGCTGTACCGGTTCTTTCCGAAAACAGTCGAGCTCCTGGAGGCGTGGCGTGGGCGGAGCTAACGAGTCACAAGCACGGACTGGTTTTAAAATAAAAAAATGGACACTTATGGTGGTCAGCTAAACAAATGTATTTAAACACACACAATACATTGTCACACTTTCCCTGGATAACTTTTGATTGCCGATTGCCAGCAAAACACAGACATTTGATACAGTTTTACCGCCTGCAGTTCCGACTCATGACCGGGATATTGTATCGCTGAGACCGCTCCGTCTTTCAGTTTCAAACGATCTGCAAATTCAGGGTCGAACTGGGCCTTGTTTATAGAACATTCGTCACCGAAATGTTGTGCCACCGAAACACACTTGGCACAACTCCGTTGCTGCCCCGAAAAAACAAACTGCATCCACTGTTTCCCTAACGCTGGGTTCTTTGGGAAGCTGAACAAGATTGTCTTTCCCTCACAACCAAAAACACTCTTCTTTGATGACATTGTTGATTTTGTGGTCTAAAAACGAAATGTCAAATCTTTCTCGAGCAACAAACAAAGCACATTGATGGGCGTTGCTCTTGCTCTGGGCTGCATTTCCCAAAAGCATTGTGAGCCTAAGTTTATCGTAAAGACCATTGGTGGCAATTGTTCTACGATCAATTTAGGCTTACGTTGCTTTTGGGAAACGCAGCCCTGGTTGATGTGTGCGCACGCTCTTCCAGGAGAAGTGCCTATACAAGGAATTCCACCCTTGATGACGCCATACAGGGCCATACTCGGAAAAAAACTTTCCGAAACTTATACGAACCCATCATACGTCCAACACGTTTTTTGAAACTTTGGCCATGTTTAACATGAGAATCCAACTCTTTAACAGTGTAAATATGTCAGAATGCATGAAATAGTGTTAGACATCCCCTTTAATATAACTTTCAAAAAAGTCCAGTACAAATGTTACTGCCACTCATCAACAGCAGCTGTCACAATTGCTAGGTGTCAAGAACAATCCTCCGTAGGCTAGACCGTCCCATTTAACAATGCTCGTTCTGATCTTCGTGGCCTTTGAAGGACGCAGCCTCTGAATTGGGACACAGCTCTTGATTAGCTTGTTCAGGTGTGTTTGTTTGGGTTGGAGATAAAATCTGCAGAGCAGTGGCTCTCTAGGACCGGATTTGAGGAATCCTGCTGTACAGATTCACCATATATTTGTACATTACTGTCATTACTGAAATGAACAGGAACAAAAGCCATGTTTGTCAGTTCTCTTTGTTTTTGCAGGCATATCATTCACTGCTTTCCTCGCAGTTTTGGCACTGTTCTCATTGCTTTTATTTGCACTTCCTATTGTTCTGATTTACAGAAGGTAGGATCCTGCTAGAAATTTAAATTGTATAAAATATTTTATACATTATTTGAGATAAATGAGAATGTTTTCCTTTTTTTTGTTGGTATATGCAGGTGCAAAAAACCACACAAATGTGTAAGTATCTTGATATGTTTCTCATGAAGTGATTTAGATAGATAGATAAAACATGTCTTCACTATTCTTAGTCCATTTGTTTTCTGAAATAGACTGTAAATTTGACTGTAAAAGTTACAACACTGTAAGAAATTGCTGTAAAAAAACAGCAAAATGTTCACAGTAACATGCTGTTTTCCATTAAAACAGCAATATACCGTAGAAAAAAATGCATTCTGGGTGATATTTGATGTTTTCGAGAAAGCCTACAGGAATATATTGTGAATTAACAGCGCTCAAAGTTGACACTCAGCGGCTGTGTTCCAAATCACACACTATACCCTCATTCACTATTCCCTACATTAGTTCACTAATATAGTCCACTTGAAGGAGTGAATGAAAACAAGTGAGTTAATTTGGAGACTGATGAACACCTGCTGTTAACAAGCAGAATCACTGAAGGAAAGAGGAACATAAGAACTGAAAAAATATGAAATCAACTGAAGATAAAATACGTTAAATCTCTGAAGATTAAACAACTCCACAAACAGAATCACCAGCTTGATTTATTACTAACCAGATTGACTTTATTTCTGTCAGACGTCTACATAAGTTCTTATTAAAAGGTGACAGAGGTTTAGATGTCATTTTATTTTCATTTGATGTCACCATGATGGTGATCAGTGTTTGCTTTAGTTGGGCTCTTGACCCTTGACTTTTAAATGTTAGTTTTTCTTTGGCTGCTGCAGCTGTGTCTTTAAAATACATTTGCTATGGCAAAGAAGCTGAAAGAAAACAGGATCAGATGACAGTGACTGTTTGTTAATAGTCACAATCATCATCTAGTGGCCAAATTCACTGATCTCATTTATTGTCTAATGTGTTTATATGGGTGATGTTTTGTATTTTTGATTGTGGTGTCACTGTGATTTTACAGATGGAAATCTATCAGAGTTTTGACAACCATAAAATATAAAGGATTTAAAAAACAGTTAATGCTCAAAACATTTTTAACTTCTATATCAGCCAGACACACAGACATCAAGAATCGGCATGTGAATCTCAACAATGGTGACAATCAAAAGTTTCATTTCTGCAATGCATGATGGGTACCAGCATAGTACAAAAAAAATCGTCCATGACTCCCAGCATGCATTGTGGCATGAATAAATTATGCAGCTGAATTGTCTGGTTATTTTCTTTAATTTTTACTTTTTGCTTTTATTTTTGCTATTGGTTTTGTGTTGAGTTTTAGTTGCGTGTTTTGTGATGTTCAGCATTGATATCTTTTTTGTTGATTGTCACCATTGTTGAGATTCATTGGCTGATTCTTGATGTCTGTGTGTGTCTAAATGAAGTCGTAGTTCAAATTTGTTTAGTGAACGATGAGTTTTAAAATCCTTCATAACTGATTGTGCAGCTCTGCTTGGTCTTTTGCTATAGTTTCACAGTGTATAAAATTAGGAGCATTAAAACAACACGTTTTTGATAAGGGATTAGACACAGGATAAGATCGGTGATCCAAACATCATGTGATGACGTCAAAATCATAACATAACCAGCAACACCTGATCTCATTTTTGTTGGTTTTGTTTCTGCCACAACAAATGTGCCTTAAAAACACACAGTTACAGCAGCCAAAGAAAAAACTAATGTTAAAGTCAAGGGTCAATGATCTCAATAATGGTGGCGTCAAATTAAACAAAACAACATCTAAACCTCTGTTAATTCTCAATAGGAATTTCTGTAGATGTATGAAAAAATAAAGTCAATCTGGTTAGTAATACAGTGAGGAAAATAAGTATTTGAACACCCTGATATTTTGCAAGTTCTCCCACTTAGAAATCATGGAGGGGTCTGAAATTGTCATCGTAGGTGCATGTCTACTTTGAGAGACACAATCTAAAAAAAAAAAATCCAGAAATCACAATGTATGATTTTTTATCTATTTATTTGTATGATACAGCTGCAAATAAGTATTTGAACACCTGAGAAAATCAATGTAAATATTTGGTACAGTAGCCTTTGTTTGCAATTACAGAGGTCAAACGTTTCCCGTAGTTTTTCACCAGGTTTGCACACACTGCAGGAGGGATTTTGGCCCACTCCTCCACACAGATCTTCTCTAGATCAGTCAGGTTTCTGGGCTGTCGCTGAGAAACACGGAGTTTGAGCTCCCTCCAAAGATTATCTATTGGGTTTAGGTCTGGAGACTGGCTAGGCCACGCCAGAACCTTGATATGTCTCTTACAGAGCCACTCCTTGGTTATCCTGGCTGTGTGCTTCGGGTCATTGTCATGTTGGAAGACCCAGCCTCGACCCATCTTCAATGCTCTAACTGAGGGAAGGTTGTTCCCCAAAATCTCGCAATACATGGCCCCAGTCATCCTCTCCTTAATACAGTGCAGTCGCCCTGTCCCATGTGCAGAAAAACACCCCCAAAGCATGATGCTACCACCCCCATGCTTCACAGTAGAGATGGGGTTCTTGGGATGGTACTCATCATTCTTCTTCCTCCAAACACGTTTAGTGGAATTATGACCAAAAAGTTCTATTTTGGTCTCATCCGACCACATGACTTTCTCCCATGACTCCTCTGGATCATCCAAATGGTAATTGGCAAACTTAAGACGGGCCTTGACATGTGCTGGTTTAAGCAGGGGAACCTTCCGTGCCATGCATGATTTCAAACCATGACGTCTTAGTGTATTACCAACAGTAACCTTGGAAACGGTGGTCCCAGCTCTTTCAGGTCATTGACCAGCTCCTCCCGTGTAGTTCTGGGCTGATTTCTCACCTTTCTTAGGATCATTGAGACCCCACGAGGTGAGATCTTGCATGGAGCCCCAGTCCGAGGGAGATTGACAGTCATGTTTAGCTTCTTCCATTTTCTAATGATTGCTCCAACAGTGGACCTTTTTTCACCAAGCTGCTTGGCAATTTCCCCGTAGCCCTTTCCAGCCTTGTGGAGGTGTACAATTTTGTCTCTAGTGTCTTTGGACAGCTCTTTGGTCTTGGCCATGTTAGTAGTTGGATTCTTACTGATTGTATGGGGTGGACAGGTGTCTTTATGCAGCTAACGACCTCAAACAGGTGCATCTAATTTAGGATAATAAATGGAGTGGAGGTGGACATTTTAAAGGCAGACTAACAGGTCTTTGAGGGTCAGAATTCTAGCTGATAGACAGGTGTTCAAATACTTATTTGCAGCTGTATCATACAAATAAATAGTTAAAAAATCATATATTGTGATTTCTGGATTTTTTTTTTTGATTATGTCTCTCACAGTGGACATGCACCTACGATGACAATTTCAGACCCCTCCATGATTTCCAAGTGGGAGAACTTGCAAAATAGCAGGGTGTTCAAATACTTATTTTCCTCACTGTAAGTGAAGCTGGTAATGCTGTTTTTTGGAGTTGTTTAATCCTCTGCTGAGATCTCGAGAGATTTAATGTCTTCTGTAGCTGGAAGTCAGTTGTAGTTCTTGTGTTTCGCTTTTTTTCTGTTCTTGTTGTTCCTCTGTCCTTCAGTGGTTCTGCTTGTTAACATCAGGTGTTCATCACTAATGCTCAATCATCAGTTAATTAATCACTGAATAATATCATTAACTTCAACACTGCTTCAGTGTTACTTCAACACTGTAGTGTGGACACACAAGTGTTCATTTAAAACTGAAGATTTTGCAGTGGGGTTAAAAGGGTTAAATGTGTCAATAATCAAACTGATTAAAAACAACAGCAATTTTCTGGCACCCACAGCTGCCAGAAGATTACCGTAAAATCAAGGAAAAACAGTAATATACTGTAAACCGTAACAATCAGATTTACTAAACGGAAGGTTAATTTCACTGAAATATTAGTGAAAGTTCATTGAAAAAAGTTATGCAAAGTCAATTACTGAAAAGGAGAGTAAATATTAAATTTAAGTGTTTTATGTGTTTTTGCACAAGATGATACAGGAGAGATCTGTTAGTGCAATTAATTTGTTTTGTGGGTCACCATTGTGCTGGAGAGTAGAGCCTGTGCTTCAGTCAAAGATGAGCAGAGAAACACTGATGTTTTGCTGTCTGTTGCTTTATTTAAAAGCAGTAACTGTGTAGTTGCTGATGCAGTGACAATCTCCTTGCTAATACTTTAACACATACATGTGTGCTTTTGTTCGCTAAATACGAACCACAAAGATTTGAGTTAAAGTTTAACTAATTCACTATTACACATTATGTTTGCAGTTTTATATTAAGAGATATTCCTTTTTAGTGGACTCAAATGAAGTAAGTTCACAGTCTTATCAGTATAAATACTAGTTTTTAAACTCGAACTGTTTGAAGCAATCGGTTTCCCAAATGATATGAGTTACCTTCCATGGTATTTCTACGGTAACATACTGTAAAAAAGGAGAGCTGTACATTAACGGTAGAGAGCTGTAAATTAACAGAACATTGCTGACAACCACAGTAGATTACCGTTATTTTACAGCGCACTGAAACTGGGCTAATACTGCAGTGTTACACATGATGAGTGCTTCATTGCTTTCAGAACAATGTTATGTTGTGAGTGAATTATCATAAAGCTAACAGAGTAAGTACAAGTTCACAGCTCATGTATTAATGCATTTCAGGAAACAAACCAAGATCAGGACATTTATGCCAATGTGTCAAGTGCAACAAAAAGCCATCAGCTTCAGTCAAATACATATGAAAATAAGGAGACCTGCACCGTTAACCCTGAAAGCACATTCAAAAAGAATCTCTCCTACGAAGACATTTATGCAAACTGTTGAAGTGAGAAGTGGAATATGGATCACCACTGAACAATTAGTCTACTTTCTGCATGCCAGTAATGATCATTTTAATAAGCATCAGCATATTCAACTTCCCATCTACAGTATTATGTTCAGAACTATATCGTTGCTACTTCCTTTCTACTTTTAAAGAATGAAAACCCTCCAATAATTATAATTCAACTCTGAATACTTGACTGTATGTTTCTATTTTTATTTTTCACAAAATGTATTTTTGTATGGTTATATTTTGTGATAATTCTTTGCTCAATTAAAGAATTTAAAGTCTCTATGAAATCAAATTTGAGTTCCTTTTTTTTTTAAATGGAATATTGCATTTTTTATTATAAATTATTTACCTTTGCACCATTATTTATTTATTTTAATTAATCATTATTAGCGTCATTATTATTATTATTATTTTTTTATTTATGTGCCCTCGTAATCTTTAATACAAATTTTTTGCCAAATCTCTGATGAGTGTTTATTGCTGCAAAGGTAAATTACCGTTACTCACACAAACTGTCACTCACATGAGATCACAGCAATAGCAAACCACAACCATCCAATCAATTCCCCATGGACAAAATCAAGTCCCGCTCTACATTTTTTGTTCCTTAATTGTTTGAGAAGCCGTTTCACTCAAAATATATGTTACAAATACAATAGGGTAGAAAAAGACTACCACAACTTCCATTTCATGCCAAATGGGTAATTTTTTTTATTCTTTCATACACTAAGTAGTAAGGATCATTTAGATCTTATGTGATTTACACTTATTTACACAAGCAAAGTACAAATGCCCCCAGAACATCCTGGAGTTAAGAGCCGTTCAGGCAGATATGCAGAACAAATGGCGGTGAATGTTAGGCCATAAACATTATATGCAAGTATACGAAACAAAGAACCAAATGGTTGGCCAGTGTATAGAATAAAGAATAAAAGGGGGCGATAGAGTTCAATCTCTGTATAAGTCCTTAGATGGAGACATTGAAGGAGGAGATGGTCTTGGTTCAGTAATGAGTCTTATGGGGATGACACAGGATAATACCTGTGTCCCCTGGGTCAGAAAACCTCTCTGGATGAGTAGACGACAGGCAGGGCTGAGGCAGGTAAAGAATAGTATAGAAGGATAATGTAAACACAAAAATCACAAGAACCTCAAACAGAGGTTAAAAGAATTGTCTGTACGTTAGTCTGTGTTTTATACGCTGTCGTTTCAGTGAGGTGTTTGCATTTGCGAAAAAAATAAAATAAATCTGTTGCACTGACAGACTTTAGAATACGGATAGCCTATTTTGAACTGTTTTTGCTGTAGGATTATAATAGGATGAGTTTATTTCTTCATGTTGTGCTTTTTAAAAACTCTGAAGAGAACACCCAACAATTACAACTTGTAGGACTTTAAGGACATATTATAGGTATAGAAATAAATAGAAATAATCGTTTTTGTATTTATATAATATTAATTTATTATTAATTTAATTAATATAGTCACTTCCGGTCGGGAACGCTCATGCAGTCTAGACGTGAACTTTCTGCGGAAGGACAGTGAATATTGTAGTTCAGCACCAGGAGGCACTACAAGTAAAAGAATCATCTCTCTAAACTCCACAACCAGTTGAAAAAAAAAGTTACAATTTTCATGATTAATGATGCATGAAATTGCTGTGAATTTTCTCAAAAAATTAAAGCAGCATTTTGCACTATTTTACAGTGAAACTCACCAATAACAATCATAATTATGTAATTGCAATAAGAGACAGAACAAAATATTACAGAATATAATTAGACTACTGAAAATAAGCTCTAAAATATTGTGCCCAAGAAAACAACACAATCATTACGTGTTCGGAATCAACACCTTAAGACAAAATATAACTTTTCATGTTACATTTTCCCCTGTCATTTATTGATGTAAACTGACAATATGGATTCTAAATAAGTTTGGTAATAAAGTCTCTGAGACTGTCACATTCTCACAGAATAAATACCACCAGGGTTCTCATACACCGATGCACTCAAACAACCTTACAAATGTTCTACATGAAGATAAAGACATCAGCAGGATCTGTGTGGAAAGTGCTAAAAACTTGTAACAAGAAAAAAAAAAAAAAAAAGCCCCTGGGGAAATTAATGAGCAAATATTGTTCACAGTTATTAGTGCCTCAGTTCATGAGAAACAATCAAGCTATCAACATGTAGGCCTACAGTACCATTTGACCTCATAAATCCATACTTGAAGTAATCATTAACCTAATCCAATGTTGCTAAATTTACAATGCTTGTGTAAAGTTTCTAATTTCACTGAACTAATAGTTTGTCAATTGTGTGCTTTTTGTATTATTGTAGAAAAAAAAAGTCTGTGTGAAGATCTTACAAAGCCTGGGGGCGTTGGGGTTTGGAATGTACGGATCCTCTAAAGCAGGGGTTTAAGTATGTGGCCACATATGTATGAGTACATACATACTCATACACATAAGTATGTGGTATGTAGTCTGAAACTAGGGCAAGGGTGCCCAATCCTGTTCCTGGAGATCTACCTGCAAAATTCAGCTCCAACCCTGCTCAAACACAACTGAACCAGCTAGTTAAGATCTTCAAGAGCACTTGATCAGGGTCTGAACTCCACAGGTACGTAGATCTCCGGGAACAGGATTGGGCACCCTTGCCCTAGTCTCAGCCTCAGACGTCACGGCCACGGACCGCTTGCTGAACGTCTGATGTACCGTATCATCATCTGATTGGTTGAATTCTATAGGATGTCTGGGAGACGTGTGTGTCGTGTTCTTTAACGGTCCGCCTGGAAACAAAGATGCTGTGATGCCAAACCCAAGAAGAACTACTAAAGAAGAGTACTGGAACTACTGGAAGAAGAACGCCTTCGTGTTTACAACTGTGACAATAAGTCCTTATCAGGATTTTTTTTAAAAAATGCTTGATTTTCAAAAGTATGCGAAGGATGTAAAGTTCACAGCACAGATTCTTTAAAATACGTTCAAGAGTTTTACACACCGGTCTATTATTGTGGGGACATCAATGTTACATTTTCATGCTCCTAAACATAATGAGGAACAAAGAGAACTGTGATTGGTTGATTTACATGTCAGTCAGACGGCCTCTGGGTGGTCTTTGGCCAATGAAAGCTGATATGGAGTCCAGAGACACTCTGCCGTCAGTCTGAAGGACATATTTCAATGCAAAAGTTTTGCGACCGCATTCCCCTGATTAACTTTGAATTTGCTCGCAGAAGTGTTCAAATATATCAGTGCAGAGTTTCTCAGGGGAATGCAAAGGTTCTGTTAGCAAACACAAAAGCATTAAAATATAATTTCTCATATTTTTACATCACCAAGTCCTTGTAGAGACCCCGTAGGAACGACATGTGCTGGAGTAAATAAAATACACCAGGTTCCTTTAAAATGTTGAAAAATATTTTTTTGAGTGAAAGCAAAGTTTCTCGAGGGAATGCAAAGGTTTTGCTAGTGAACACAAAAATCAATCAAAATAGAATTTTTCTCCAATCTCATATTTATTTCATCAGCATAGGGACTTTCCTCTGTATGCCAACAAAACAATGTTACCAGTGAAATGGCACTGATTAATGTTAGAAAAATGGAAAATAATTTAAGTTTCCATGCAAACTTGTATTGACCATCTCAGTCAGTAGGGGAAGGTGACTGAATTAATGGTTTTTATAAATTAACTTTTTATTTATTTATTATTAAAGGACAACTCCGGTGAAAAATGAACCTAGGGGTAATTAACACATGGTTACCGAGTCGATCTTTCCCTGGGATGCGTTTTCATGAAAATCAAATGTAAAGAGTTTTATCTCTAAAAACAGTTTGGCTTATAACGCTAGTATATGGGATACAGAGTAAGTAAAAGTAAATCGCTAGTTAATATGGCTATTTTGAGCCTTGTTAGTGGTATTAACTAGCGATTTGGTTTGCTAGAGATAGGTCTCACTGCAGAACCGCAGAACCATACGTCATAGCAGTGTGAGGACAACAGCGCCAGCCTAACAGTCTGATGCCGGAACCGCATACCATACATATCCACTGTTTTACGGTGTGTACTTTACTCTTAACACCTTTTACCTATTTATTTATTATTCTCAGGTAAGGTAAAGAAAGTCAAATCTGACCTAAACCATAAGCATTCATAAGGTACTTACAATTTGGTCTGTGGTATGTTCTCATTAAAAGTCTTCCAGCATCATAAATCTAAGTCTCAGTAGGCAGATTTTGTAATCAATTAAATTTATTTGAATTGGTTACTTTTCTTTTTATAATAAACAAAAATATAAAGGCAAATAGAACTTCATCGTTTAAGTATAAAATACAATAATCACATTTTGAATCAAAGGTGTAGTAAGCTCTGGGCTTCTTATCTTCTGCTTGGGGTTTCTTGTCCTCAGCTCTGGGCTTCTAGGCGTCGGGGGCTCTGGCGTATCAGTATCCCCAGAGGCAGTCAGTTCATCAGTCTTTTATACTCCTTGTTTACAACAGGCATTTGGTTGACACTCCTCCAAAGTTTCCCAGATCCTTCTCCAGGCAGGTGCAAGCGGTCCACCTCTTCATGTCCTTGAACTCCAGTAAACTCAACTAAGATGGCTGAGTTCATTTAAAGTTCTAGGAGTCCTCTAGCGCACACACATAATCGCACTTTTCTGCTCCTCTCAACATGGGTTGGCACAGTCACATATACATACATAACCAATTACTGTACATCTATGCCAAAACAATATAAGCCATCTTTTACAACCAAAATAAATAACAACATTGAATGCAATGCATTATATCCAATACATTGGCTAAATATGTGTAACAAAAAGGCATCTATAATAAACAAGGAGGCAGGTAATTGCATTTTCTTGGTATTATACAACACCCCCTTCATGCAATTATCCTGACTCTTTATCCTTCATTCTCATAATTGTAGCATAAACTTTGTTCACTTCATCAAACTTTACCAATAACATGGACATTTGTCCATCATTCTTAAATAGATTGGTTTGTTACAGTTCATGCAATATTTCACCCAGTGTTGTTTTCTGGTTCCCATAACAGAAATAATCAATTATATTTCTTTTGTAATTGTATTAAAATTATTTATTTATCAAGGGGCAAAACTTTGTGCTCTGCTTGTTTATCATGTATTAGGCCAATTTGGATCTCAAAAAGAATCCATTACTTCAAGCACCCGGTCTCCCCTTAGAGCAGCGGCTCCTCCCCTGGCTCAGCACCAGCCGCCTCTAAGTGAAGTACCTTGGAAACGTGAGCCACTGCCATGGGATCTTTAGGGCTTAAAGTTAGTATCTGGGGTATGATGGGTTTTCTTGCCCCAACTACAAGCTTAAACATCCCCCTAGGTTTGAACCAGTTTTGAAACTTCTTCAATGTTCAAACAGTGCACAAGGTTTCTTTTTTATTATTGCTTGTAAATGTCCAGTTCCAAACCTCTGGGTCAAATATTGTCAAGCAACTCATTTTCTCATTCAAATATCTTACACTAAATCCAGTAATCATTTCTTAAGCATTAACAGATTCTCAGATATCATAATTGTACCATCAAATATAACAAAACCCTTTTGTAGTAATTGTTGCATAAACATATCACATCCTACAATTATTTATCTGGTTAATTATGGTTACATTTCATACATTTACTATTATCAGAACAATACAGTAATTAAACCTTTGTATCCAGAGTAATTCTTCTTATGTTTCCCTTAATTTCTGAGAACACTATATATGTTCAAACATAAATTATATAAGTCAATAAATCAATTTGTTCCTTGTTATACATACGGTTCCCATTGTAAAGTTTGTAAACAATCTCTCAAGTTAATAATGTCCATCTTTAAACCTTTTATATTTTAAATTAAATTTACAAGTTAATCTTTTAACATGCCCTACGGTCACAAGAGTTTCTTCTTCAGTTAGCATATATATTTCAATTTCCTTAATATGTTATATACATTCAAAGTCCACTGAAGCCAATGAATTCTTTCATTCATAAAGATTTAAGAATATTTCAAAAGCAAAAACAACAACATCATTTTCAGTAATTTCTTACTATAAATTATCTTAACATCCCCATTATAAGGTTCACACTTTGTTACATCAGTATTTGGTGGCATCACACACATTTTAAATCCACAAAAATTAACCCAATAATTAAATCATCTTATCAGGAGTTCTCACCCTAAACGTCTCCTTAGTTAAATCTAAAAGGTATAATCTTTTCTAACCCCGGATTTGTTTGTTAATATAGTATAATACCTTTTCACATAATACAATTAAAATATTATTTATTCATTTACAATAATATTTCACTTTCTTAAATCAACATGTATTTATCAGTCAGTAAAAACCATAAATACTTGGCATTATAGATGACAGAAAATTATTACATTTTATCATAAGTACATTCGTGTCTACAATATCAAACACCCACTTCATAATAGTCCTTTTAGTTCTACGGTTTTTCTTTTATTTATTTT